>NC_053163.1:75254043-75554043 GCF_016835505.1 Polypterus senegalus | reverse complement strand
AAAACCATCAGCAAAAAAATAACGATTGTGATTTGCAGGGGCACCATGAGATGGGGTGGGATAGTACAAAATATTAATAATAGTGTAGCAGAGCGCCAGCACATGTCACTTATAAGGGTTTAAGCTCCTTTTCGTGGCTAGCTGTCCTGAAAACAATCAAGAGGAATACAGGTTGGTTAGTAAGACTGCATTTGGATAACAATAGCAAGTGAAGTTAAAAAAAAAAAGTAGACAAGAGGCAGGCTGGTAAAAGGGGGCTTGTTTTATTGTTTTGTCATCCTTTTGTCCCCTGGAAAAGCTTTTATCAGCATTTTCTTCACACCACTGTATGTTTAACTCTTGGCCACGATCAAAGGGAAAACATGAGGAAGAGCTGTAGACCATTTCTTACTACATAAAATTAATAACATTTTTCTTTGGAAAGCAATAAATTATGTATAAACAATAAAGCAATCAAAATGTGAAATATATTGATTTTTAAATATATTTTCAGTTTTTTGTCAGTATTGTCCAAAATCAACTTTTGTAGATTATGAGTGTTAAGGAAATGATGCAGTCTCTTAGTTTTTAGTTCATTAAATTTGTTTTCATTTCCTAAACTATTTTATACAGACAAATATGTTTTAATGTTTTTACAGTATATCTTGAGGATACAGCAGGGTGTTCGAGGAATACTCGCGGACTATCAGCCAGCTGTACCCGGACATCCGCATTGAAGGAGGAAATTATCCCCCAAAACCTACGAACAGGTAATATTATCCATTCTTTTACAATGTTTATAAGATTTACAAGGCCTTATAACTTATATACACCTGAAATTTGTTATTCTTGTAATGTTGGTAATTTTAATGTACTGTATATGCTTAATAGTAATTGAATAAAAAGTCTTGCTTCCAAAAGCATTTTCCCATATGAAATATATTTCGATGAATATTTACTTTTTAATATGAAACGTTTAAGTCTTAATTGTTAATTTAAGTTGCTGACCACCAATATGACAAGTAGTTATCAGTTATGTTGACAAAAATGAAACAAAAATTTGTAGCATAAAAATATAGTTTTATCTACATTTTTAAATGAAGTTGGCAGCTCATTCAAGTGGAAGAACTGTATTTATGCTCAGGTTTATTTTGTAAAGTTGATTAGTTCCTGCTGTCAACAATCAGTAAAACAAAAAAGTTTATATAATTTCTCCCTGTGAAATTTCATATGTGGCCAACCAGGCCACACTTGGTACCTTTGAAAACATTGAAATGTTTTGACTGTGATGCTAGAGCCACCACCTGTCAACAAACGCTTAAATGCAATAAATAAAATAAATTGAAAAATTAATTGAAAATTGACACCACTGTTTTTTTTTTTTTTTTTGGTGTAAATTTTGTGTAAAAGTTATAGTATCTGTTACTATCAGGATAATAATTATAAAGTTGTATAGCTTAATAACATATTTTCTATAGAAGTATAAAATTTAAGTATTATTAACTAAAGACCCATTGATTGTTTTGAAATATAAAAAACACCAAATACAGATCACTCTTTTCTACATGTTCCTATGGGTGGCATGACAAAAGTATGCCATCAAAGTACCCAGTGAAAAATATGTGTAGTGAGAGATGTGCTCATATCCAAGGTATCGTCATGCCTTTTCTGCTAGATATTCACAATTCATCTTTACCAGAATATATGCATAAATAGCGACACAAGCTGTTCTACCAGCAGCCTGAAGTGCCTGAATTTAATTTACTCTTATAAAAATGATGAAAAGGTTTGCCTGCAAGTTAAAAACTTCATTAGCTTTTAGTTTTGTGCCTTTTAATACATTTTGTGCCCTCTTGTTTTTGAAGAGCTTGCTGATGTTTCCCCTCCAGAGTTACAGCTGCTCTTAAAACCATCAAGTAGTTACATATGTTTAAGGGCAACAAAGGAAGTGATGAATAGCTCCAAGGTTTGCCATAAACAGTTGAATTTGCTTGACAAGATAATAGAGAACCTACCATGGATTAAGAACTCTTTAGTCACTTATCATTGATCTTTTCATCTAGTGGAATGTCATCACTCATCTATGTCTTACATTTTATTCAAGATTGGTTTCACATTAAGATCTAAATTCACAGACACCTGGTAGACAACTCATCTAGAGGTGTATAAAATCAATATATCTTTAGTTTAATTGCTGTCTTCAACAGTTAATACTGATTTATGGATGGGTGCAGCTTTTAGACGATTTGCAACAGATTATATGTAATGTCATGCTTTAAACTGCAGAATATGGCTACATTCTTGTAAATGACAGATTATTACCATGGGGTGTTTCCTTTACCTTAATTGTTTATTACCACTGGAAGAGGTTTACCTTACCTTCTTACACTCGGGTAAATGGTTGTTGTTTATAATCCCTGCAGCCAGTGTTCACTCCTCAATGCTGCCATCTCGGGGTGAATGGGATATTGAATGCTGGATTAGCTGAAATATTTAAACACTAAATTTGTAATTTGTTTCTTGTTAATTAGCTAAAATAAAGTTACAGCAAACTTTTAAAATCTGTGGCACTGTTTTTCATACAGTAAATACAGTAAATTGCTGATACACACATATTTATATAATATAAAACGAACTATAACACAAACATTCCTCCTTTTTTGTTAAAATTAATGTTCCTTTTGAAAATCCAGCCATCACCACCACTTACATTTCTAAAATGTGGGAAAATGTTAAACATGGGCATGTAAATTGGGGTTCAGCTGTATAACAAAAACCTAAGTTGCATGTGTATGTAAAAAATTAAAGTACATGACAGAATCTTAAATGGCAGAAACATAAGGTTAAGAAGTGAATGTAAACCCAACCTGATAGTTCTGGTGTACTGGTATATAAAATCATTAAATAGTAATGTATATAAAATGTTTAATATTAATATATTGCAAACTTGAGAAGTATTTCGAAAATAACTCACTGTTACCTGCTGCTACCAACTGTTACAGTGGCCTCCAAATTCTTGAGGACAGTATTGTAATGAAAGACACCTCATTTAAAGCAACAGCATTGCAAGCATACTGTAAGCTTTTCAGTGTATATTCATCATCAGTATAATGAACCATTATGCTCACACATGCTTGCATAGTTCTACTCAATGTCAAATCGGTTATGAATGTATTAAGTGCTGCTTGTTTTAAGATCCATTTTGATTCTTGTCTTTCATTTGGGATACAGGGAATGCAACATGACTTCAGAAGAGTAACTGCAAAAAGGGGATGACTTCTCTTCCCGTGACTGTTGATCATTTTTTAAAATCTTCATTGCACACACATTTGATCAATGCCTTCTCTTTTTATAAATAAAACACAACTAGCCAACCTGCGGCGTACCATACGCCGCATAATCAGGCCGGTTTTTAAATGATTTTTAAGCACAGGGAGAAAATTAACATTTGAAAAATCGGTAATGTAATAAATCAGCAAGAAAAACAACATTGTAACGATGCACGGAACGAATCAACACACAATCATCCATGACTGAAAACTGGCAGACCGCCATTGCACCGTGCCTGCTCATGTGCCCACCTCCAACTCGTCACTTGAGTCATCGTCGTCTTTGCACAGTCTACATGCACCTGTGACTCACGTAGACTTTTCATTGCTCTGTGCGGTTTTGGCTGCTTTTCTATATATAATCCACCAAGACACCCGACCACGGTAGTAGCGCGAATTGCTGTATGTAGCGTGTAAAACAGTTTGCTATGGTGCATGCGGTCGTGCGTCGTAACCGAAAACTCGGTTTTTAAAGACTGCTTACTTCATTGTGTTTTAACCTCAGTTGTAAAGGATTGTTTTAAGGATCTCACGGGATACCCCTTGCAAACCGTTTTACACGCTGCATATGGCGATTCACCTCCGCGAGAAACATGCCTCTATGAAGTCAACGTGGTTCGGAGGTGCATGGGGCCTCTACGACAGACGAATATAAATGACGCCGTTTTTTCTGTGTCGTCGCGTCCGAGTTGGTGGGCGTGGCTCTGCGAGTTGTCGTCGTATCCAATGGTCTTGGAGTTGGTAGGCGTGGCTCCTTCCTGCGTGCGCCATAGGTGTCTGTCTTGTTGGTGGCATAGTGAATCCACGCCCCTTCCAGTGTGCTTTCCATGGGTGTTTTGCCTTAGTGAATTATATATATATAGATGAATACTGTTACCTAATTTCAGCCAGTTGTATATGGACATGTGTTAATATAAATAGGTCATTAATGGCTGTCTGTGTCACAGACCAAACATTACTGGTACTTGGTGCTGGTTGCTTATCTTTTATGGTATCTTGATGGTGTATAATGTGTTTTAATATTAAATGGCTTTAAAAATGTTTTCTTGCAATTGTTTAGTTTTTATTTTATAGCACATTTTAAAAACAAAACAGTTTTAAAATATGAACAATTATCTTCATTTTGGTACTTAACCATCTAAAAAGTGTCAGATGGTCTAGGTTCAACATTACTTGTACTCCCAAGTTGTTGTTTTTTTTCCTGAAAGCTGCTGCAGACAGAAAATAAATATACTGACACTTTTTTTAAAACATGATGTCTGGGATCAGACTCCAAGAAGTACTTTTACCATTTAGTACATAGTTAGCCCTATGATGTGAGTGCCTCTGTATGTGAAAAATAAGGACTGGTATCATATGTGTTGAACCAATGTATTAACATGAAGATTAAGAAGCGCAGAGCTGTACATTCAGTCTTCACAACACAATTCCTGTACTTTCTCCATTAGAAATTCGATCAGCAGTATCAAAGGCTGATGTTTCTTTCTTTGACTTTGCAGCATAGCTGGTGTTGGATTTTATTGGGAAAATAAAGACAGTATATACCTGTATAGTCAGAATTGTTCCGGGTGTCCTATCTTGAGGTGAAAAGTGGGTACCGGTATTTTAATCTTTAATCTTTAAAGAGTTTTGTGACTGTGGCCACATACTGTATATGGATTGAATATGATCACTTATCTCTTTGAGGGCAGAATATTTCCAAAAAACTCAGTTTTGTGAAAGGCACACAGAGCAATGGTTTCACACATAAATGAACATAAAATATCTGTTGCTGCATGCTGTGACTGCTGTTGCATTGTTTCACAATCTGGTTTGTACCTCTTGTCATTGTAAGTGGTGGTCCTCCCAGTCGAATGTTGCCATAGGCACATCAGCTACATGAACTTGTTCAGCACAGAAGTCGGCCGCAGTACGATCAGTTGATGCCGGTATCTCACTTTTGTTTTCAGTCTCCATTTCCATATCATTTGCATTAGAATCGGAGTACAACAAGTCAGTCAGTTCGGTGATAATACCCAAAATGTTGTCCACAGAGTATTTTGCTTTGCACATTCGCTTTTATCTTTCGCCAGATGTTGATGACATTTTAGAGGTTATTTACTCTTTGCTACTGTGCACGTGCATGGAATCCAGGTCAAATCAACAAAGATAACTTTCCTTCTAGCAAAGAGAATCGAACTTAAACGTAACAGCAAGTTTTATTGCTATTTACAGTTGATTACTGCCCTGTATCCCTGAATTTTGAAAAAAGTCAGCATCTACCCTGTAAGAGTTAAGAATGTTGAGAAATACCTAATTATTATGACTTTAGCAATTATGTGGTTTGATTAATTTCTTTTTTAATTTACTCCGCAGATTTTTGGCATCATGCATTTTTTATCTTAAACTACTGTTAATTGCATTAGTTATCAGTGGATACAATCCTTTTCCTATGTTTGGAATTGAGACACCAAGGATATGGAACTGGACCCAAGAAAATAAGGTAAATTTGGTATTGTTTTTGTCTTCTTCCACGTTCTACTTCCTATTTATGCCTGTGATGATTACCCCGTTCTACTGCAAATATCACCAACTTTCCAATTGGGTTTCATGTTTGCAGTATTTAGAAACGTGCCCCTTAATCTTGTGACTTGCGAAGAGGCACCTACTGTACATGAGTAGTACACTAGAAGACAGCAGTGAGGTTTAGAAATGTTACTGTCCACTCAATAAGGTGCCAGCTTACAACAGTATTCAAGAAATGAATTTCTCTAAGGCATAATTTGATGGTTGAAGTTTTTATGAAAAAGATCAATTAATATCTACAGTATGTTATTAGATGTAAAATGTATGTTTTTCCCCTTGGGAATGTTATAATAGTTGTGCTAGTGGCTGTGGGCACAGAGGACAGGAAAATGATCTCAGTTACTTTAAAGCATAAAGCTTGCTAATCTACTGATAAGATTTTACACAGGGATAATTGCTGTGGTTTATGTATGGCACACCTAATTACGTATCTATCAGAGAAAGTACAACTTGAGAAATACCTCATGGTTTAAAACTATGTGTTAATTGTGAATAAGGAATAAACAATGAGGAAGGATTCAGAACGGCCATATTTTGAAGATGTGTTCTTTCACTTTTCTAGATCATTTTGTTTCGACTTTATATTTTGGAGAGGAGAATAAAAATAGAAAATTGTTTTGTGTTTCATAAGTGTGAGATATATATATATATATATATATATATATATATATATATATATATATATATTATATTTTTTTCGTTTTATTTTGCGCCCCCAAGACTTCTTGATTGTTTTTATACTATGTAATGTTACATTACTTTTGTACTACTGTACTATGATTTCATGCCAATGCTGTGCTGAGCTTTTTGGGAGTCTTTTATTTTGGGTATATGATTAGGCAAGACTTCCTGCTGTGATTTTAAAGTATGTGATCTAATCTTGGTTTTGCTATGTACTAATGCAGGGTTTTCTGGCTTCCATATTTCAGATTTTTTCCTGTCTAATGACGTTTTTCCTTAGCAACATGATTGAGACTCAGTTACTGTCAACTGGTGCATTTGAAATCTTTTTGAATGGTAAGTTTTAAATGTAGCTGAGAGACAGTAGCTTTGGAAAACCTTAGTTTCTTTTTATTTTAAAATAAAAACCATTATATAAATTTCTATGCACTTCTGAGTATAGTTCTCTATTGATTTCAATCCTAAACTTTCAATGCTGTTTTTCATTCGCTATTCTTAAGAAAGAAAAAGTGGATGCTGTACTAAACTTTCAATGCTGTTTTTCATTCGCTATTCTTAAGAAAGAAAAAGTGGATGCTGTAAATCAAAAATAAAAAGTATCCGTCCCGTACATAAAACATTTGGGCTGGTGCACTTATTTCGTTTTGCCTTATTAATTCCACTACTTGTTTAGTTTTTTTATTGATAATGTGCTATGTAATGAGAGATCCACATAACTATCTATATAATCTTTATTGCTGGAATTATTATTGATTGGATTTTTGGCAAATGGGAAGTGTAGGAATCATTGCTGACATTATTGTGATTTCATATATGCCTTGACTTTCTATCCTGTTACTAGGGGTGGATGTTTTGGCCAAAAGTTATATCAAGATATAATTAATAAATGTCACAGTTACGGTATATATCACAGTATAATAATGTACATATACTTTTCAGATTGAATGCAGTATATAGGTTCTTCTTTTGGCCAAATTTTATAGGTTAACGATTGGTATTTCTGTTTTTCTTTTCATAAGGACCATTTTAACACTAGAATTACCAGAGCCTACGAAAAAACTCGTATTTCCGTCCCACCTTAAACTGCTTCTTAAATCCCTTCACACCTCTCCTAGCCAGCGTCCTTTGTCTTCTAAATGTGCTGATATAGAGAAGCTTGGAGCAGCCGGCTATTCCATCCCCCCACCAATTTAGAACGTGCACGAACTTCAGCTTGATTGAGTATCTAGGAGTGAAGTGGAGTTTTAGAGTGGAAATAATAGATCGTTATTTGGAACACACGCATTTCATGTCAGTTCCGTTTCTACAGTAATCTGTGTCAACACATTGTTAAAACAGAAACGTTTTTTATATTCTAGTAGTAGATGACAAAATGTAGGCATAAACTATATAGTGTATGAAGCCTGAAGTCCAAATAGCAAAGAAACATTTTCACAAGAATAACACAATTGCACTTTTATTCAAAAATATAACTGCAGAAACAAAAGCCGCCTTAACATGCGACATTGACAGCAGTTTATTGTAACTGCCTCCGTGGTTCAATAGACTCAGCCCCCGCTTGGGAATCAAGAGGTCACAAGTTTGATCCTGCGCCCCTCCGTTTTGAGAAGTAAACTGGTCTTAGTCTTACTGTTTTAGAATAAAAGCATACATTTGATTTCCGTCTGTAACAGCCGGTGCAATTTATGATCGTTGTAAAGGTTAGCTTTTTTTTTTTTTAAATTCACTTTTCATTCTCTCAGTCACGTTCAGAATCAATCCATACAACCCCATCTGACACGGCTGTTTTCACTAAAGACGCGCTATAGCTCTGCAGTGTACCACGATGCATACCACCTACCATCCCCCCCCCACCCCCATCCCCGGGTTCTGACACACAAACGCTGGCGAAGCTGCCTTCTTCGTATCTCACCGTCACTTGCTTTTCTTTTTATTCAGTTTTCTTGAGTGTTCCTGCCAGTCCCCGCATGTTGCTGTATGCTGTTTCTTTTGTACTCCAGGACATGCAGAGGAAAGAATGGTAAAGAGCAGTAACTTCGGCGCTATATGCAATCATCAGACACTCCCCATCTGCCCGTGTCGTTCAAACACAGGAACATATATTGGTGTAAATTCCTGTAAGAAGCAATGTACACACTTCTCTCTATGCTGTGGTTTCTATTACACACCTGAAAGGTGGGACGGAATTACGAGTTTTTTCGTAGGCTCTGGTAATTCTAGTGTTAATTAGCTAAAGTAATAAATTTGAATTTTTTTGGTTTGATGTACTTTATTAATCCTTAAGGGGAAATTGCATGAACTTGAGACCAGAGTGCAGCGTCAATCACTGTATAGCTCCCTGGAGCAATTTTCAGGTTAAGGGCCTTGCTCAAGCATCCGATGGAGAAAGATCCCTCCTGGCATTAACAGGATATGAACCAGCAATCTTCTCCATGCCAGTGCAGATTTTTACATTTTATTTTTATAGTGCCTTTCCCATGCTCAAAGCAATTCACAGAATTTCAGAATGAACAATAGGGCAAAGCTGAAAAAAAGACCAAATACATGAAACTGGATACAAAATAATATCAGTATGAAACACTAAATAAAGATAAATATAGGAAACACAAAGGTTTGATTTAGAATAACAGACAGTAAACCACAATAAAATAGAAAAGTACCAATAGTACAAGAAAACCCTAAACAAATAACTGAATTTTTGGTACAAATAATCCTGAGCCCTTAGACAGAGAGTTAACTGAAAGAAAGAGTCAGAATGTCAGGGAAAGTAAAATATCTCCCTGAACAAATGGGCTTTAAGTTGTATTTTAATTTAATATCTTTATTATGCGAAATAAAAACTGAAAAACAAATGAGCATATTTTGTACATACCATTATAAGGTACAGAATATTTGAAAACGCATACTGTATGGAGTATACACAATAAAATGAAACTAGCTATTCCTCCAGATTCCTTTGGTTTCCCATTGAACAAAAACAATTAAGTCTTATTAGACTTTAATATTGCCGTTCAAAACATCTTTATGAAAAATTATATAAAAAAATTGACTGACTCCATTGAATGATTACTGTCTCGGCAAAAGCTATCAAACCAAACCCTACAATGCATATAGCCTTAGCTAAAGAAAGCTTTCACACTTGTAACACGACTGATATTCAGAATCCTCTTTCTATAGAAACTGATGTTGGTGGACAGTATTTTTAAAAATATATTCTAATGAGAAAATGTCATTATTTGTGCAAAACAAAACATCTCTCATTTCTTTCTAACATTAAAGTTATACAGTATAGTATTTGTGATAAATAGCTATAAATAAGAAAATAGTTTTATTTTTACTTTGCTTTCTGCTATTTTTTTTTAAACTCAGTAGTGCTTTGTTTCCCTTAATGCCCTAATTGTGTGCTTATTTTGTTATTCAAAGATGTGATCGATAACAGTTTTTGCAGAGGTTGGTTTCTAGGAAAAAGGTGGGAAGGAAGTGTTGTAGTTGTGCTCTGTGAGAAGTACAGACTATGTCAGAAGGTAACAGAATGCCCAGTTCCCTCCAAGTGCTTTCTAGTTTGTGACAAGTAATGGTGTAGTGGTAGAAAATAATACGTGAAAATTTGAACTGGTTGCCAGATTTTTTTTTTTTTTACCAGTGTCTTGTTTTTGCTGGTATACTGTAGCACTCTGTACCTGTTGCCCTACAAAACTGACATGAAAACACAGTATTACAGGCTGTGTGACACTGTTATTCTCTGTTATATTAATGATTTAACATTATGGTTACTGTCTTATAATTAGTCTAATTTGTGAAAGAGTGTTAAAGTATAGACTCTGATGTTGATTTTGTTGGATTTAACACATTTTCCAGACAACTTATTTAAACTGAAACTGATGTGTTTTTTGTTTATTTTTTTTTTGGAAAAAGCAAATGCAATACACATTACAAAGGACTTAAAAATACTTAACCTTACAGTGTTACAAATAACTAACTTCAGAGATTTTTTCAAGATATGTTAGTTTTAAAATCAAAGGTGGATTGTTTTTAAAAGGTTGGTGATCATTATGTTTGATAGTTCTAGTTACTAGGCAAATTATATGGAATTTTTCCTAATTTTTCTGTCCCAATTTATTTCTGGTAAATGTAGTGGTGACGATGATAGGCTAAGCAGATCAGACGAGACTGAACTTTTCCAGTAATTATATCCATTACCTTCTAAAAAATCTCCAGTCACTTTCAAGTGGTTAAAGAAAAATCCCTGTAGTATGCCCTGAACTTCCTCCTAGTAGGCAGTGATCCATGATTTGTTAAATTATAAAATAAATTCATTTATAGCCCATAACATGTAATCTGGCTTGTTTTGATCCTGAGCAGCAGTAGGCATATTCCTAAATCTTTCCAGAGAGTGTCAAACTTCTTACTCAAGAGCAGTATTGATTAAGTTGCACTGCTGCACGTTAACCTCATTAGGCTTCCTCTGTAAGTGATTCTTTCAGATACTACTCGGAGCTCATTACATTAGGGGAATATTGAAAGGCAGATTGGCTGGTAAATCCAACTGCTACTATGCTACAGTACAACACTTAAAGTATTGTCACCACTGCAGTAATCTGTGGATCAATATCGAAAAACATTTGATTTGTGAAGAAGACCTAAGCTTTGTAAAGGTCTTAATTGGACATAACTGTTCTCCCTTTAACTGTGGAAAGTAAGCTGTCAAGTTCCAGTACAATATAAAGTTTGAGTTCCCAATTTCTTCTTCAACTGATTCTGTGCTTCAAACCAGATCAAGGTAAGCAAGGCAATGGTAAAATTAAGGGAAATAGTTAATCTTTACCTGTATCTATATAGGTATCTGCTGAGACTAGACATCTTGTCCTTGACCGGTTTGAATGACACGTTTGGTGAGACATGCCCATTTGTCCAATGACAATCTTGTTCAAATTTGATCTTAAGAATGCAGGCACATCTTTTGTTCAGATTCCTAACCATCCTTAAGATTATGGAAAGCCAGTTGCTGAGATGGAAGTTTAACATATCTGAAACTGAGGGTATTCCCAGTGCACTCTTTATATACATTTTGGTCTCCTATGTCTTTTTTTAGCCAATACACCAGTCACCTGAGCCAAGCTCATCAACAGTTGTGTATAAAGATACAACTTAGTCATTTTTTTTTTTTTTTTTACCCAAAAGTTCAGAACATATTTATGTGCCAGATATATTTATGAGAAACCTCAAGCTAGAATATGGTGTTTATTATTAATAGTATTTTCCTTTGCTGACAGAAACCCAATTAGGCTGCCTGTTCATTCTAGTCACACTGAATCATGTCTCTCCATTATCTCCCATGAATTGAATTTCCCTGGTAGGAATACAGTGTTAATTCATGGAATCCTTTCACGCACTGTCAATGTGTCTCTTTAAGAAAATCGTGGCAACTCTTTGTTTTTGGGAGGAACATGGTTGCGGTACTTAAGTTGACAGTAGTGCTTTTCCATCCTTGTTTGCAGTGATCTTTTCCTTGTTCTTGTAAATGCTATATATATATATATATATATATATATATATATATATATATATATATATATATATATATATATATATATATATATATATATATATATATATATATATATATAAAAAAATTCACAAAGGGCAACCAAGACAGAGAGCCACGCCCACCTACTCAGAGCCCCGCCCACCAGCTCTAAGACCATGGGATACACACGACAGAGCCCTGCCTGCCATCTCTAATCCTACTTCCGCGTCCACCGTCGCTCTCGATCAAACAACAATAATTAGCAAACAAACAAAGATAACTGGCAGTAACAGTGCAAAATTCACAATTGGTATGCCAGTTTGAAAAGATAAGTTTTGAGGGTAGTTTTAAAATGTGTTTTTGAATCGAGCTGATGTATATGAGAGAGAAGAGAATTCCTGAGTTGAAGAGCACTATGAGAGATGCTCAAGCTCCCATAGCACAGAGTTTGATATGTGGTAGAGACAGTACAGCTGCAGATGAGAATCAGAATGAGTGAGATGAGTGTCAGTCTGTAGGAGATCAGTGAGGTTGTGGAGAGCTTTAAATGTTGAGAGCGGTATTTAGTATTGTATTCTGTAGTTAACAGGGAGCCAGTGAAGTTGAGAGAGAATTGGTGTAGTATGTTCAGTGGATTTAGAACAGCAGGTTATTATCCTGGCAGCAGAATTTTGAATAAATTGTAAGCAATGAATAAGTTTTTGTGGGATGACAGATAGATTACTGTAATGGTATTCTATCTGTACGTGAGGTGACTCGGGCATTAACCAATACTTTAGTACTGTGTTGCGTAAGAACAGGACGAAGTCTAGAAATGTTTCAGAGATGGAAGAAAGAAGTCCGAGAAATGTTACTTATGCGGGAAGAATTATTTAATAATAATAAAAATAATTATTATTATTATTTAATAATTGCCATTATTAGTGTATAAATGGATATAAATAATTGCATGTAAACGATTCGCCAAAATCTGTTGTATGTAAACAATACTGTTTAAAACGTTATTGTTTTTTCATCAAAAAACCCGGTTTCCACGTCTACCTGTATTAGTTTAAATGGCATTTTTACCACTCTCAATAGGGTGGTCGCGCTGACTTATCGTGTCGACTGGGCAACACAGTGAATGCGGCATCTATCTATATATGTCTGTTTTCCGTGGCCTGCTACAGGAAGGTACTGTCTCGACCATTGGCATTGGTTTCGATCCTTGCTATTTTCATTATTCTGCGACGGTAGTTTCCTAAGCCTTTGTTATACTGAATTCCTTTCTCACCGTTTTCCGTTCCTATTCTTACACCGCCGTATGCTACAGCGGGCTTCGGCTAGTATTTATATAGTACATGCTTTTTATCAGGCACTTCCCCTTGAACCAGGTAGCCAGGATTAGGTTTCCAAAGACATTTCTAAATTTACTGGAGTACCCAAACCTCTTAAATAGGTTATAATCCTAGGTGTAATATTAAGGAACTAGACATTAAGCCCGTTACAATAACGGGCGCTAAAACAGTAGTGCATAAACATTAGTAGGAACAGTCTATATTAAATGGCAAGGGACCTTGACCTCATTCTGTTTCTTGTCTTAATTTTTTTGTCAAAAATATTTTTGCAAGAAGCCTAAAGTAAAATAATAATAAAAATAAAATAGAAATGTATATGACAATACAGTAAGTATAATTAGTATTGCCTTAGTGTAAAACTTTGTAACAATCTGTAAGACACAATATCTGAAGAGGATATTTAGGTAAAATTTTCTATTTTTTTACCTCATGAAATTTTTCTGTACAATTTCATTATAGACAACATTTCTTGTAAATATTCTGTCTGAGTTTGGCAACAGTTTGCCTTGTTCAGGAATCTCTACAACCTTGACAACATCTGGAATACTTCTAACTTTTGGTAATGCAACATATAAGTGACCATGGCTGAATACTGGTTCTGGCAAGTAAATGCCAACTTTTTCTAAGGTTTGCTCTTTTGAGTCTTTCTCTTTTAGCATTTTTTCTGACGGTCATTTTCTTTTCCTTCAATCGATCTATTTGCTCGTATTTTTCTTTTTCTTTCAGCCTTTCTTTTGTTGATGTTTACTTGTTGAGCTCACTGTTCTTCCAGGAGATTTTGCTTATATAGAATTTGATTGTCTGTGTCTTTTGTCCTACTTGATGTGCCCTTTTTTTGGGTGGCATGTTGTTAGTAGATACGTCCGTAATATTTTCTCCTACAGTAATGCTGACTTGTATGTGGCTGTAATATGCATCACTGTATTCTGTGTCTTTAATTTTCTCTCGCAGTAATACTGGTTTGTATTTCCGTAAAATGCCAGTAATTTTCTCTGACAGTAATATTGGCTTTGATGTCTGTAATATGATTTTGGGCAATCAGCAGAGTGTCCCCAGCAACTGATGTAATGTGTGGCGTGCTGCTTATAATCATGCCTGTGGCGTCTCCCCAGCAAGTATTTTAATCTGTGGGGGCGTGCAGCTAGTTATATAATGTGTGGCGTCTCCCAAGTAACAAATTTTATGCGCGCGGCCGCGACTACCCAATCAGCACTCTACGCAGCAAAGGTGTTTCCTATATTTCTTATCATGCGCGGCCATGGCAAGACCATTCACTGTGTGCCCAGTTTTCAGTGTGTGTGCTCCACGGTGCCGAGCGCATGGGCGGGGCACGGTGCAATCTGTGGCGTGACCCGCACATGCGCACTTCACCAGAAGACACACACACGGACACCTGGACACATACAGAGTTTTATTAAAGAGGATTTTATCCTTTGATTTTTTTCAGTTTGGTGTAATGAATATTCCATCTGTACAAAATAGTGTGTGTAAAAGGCAGTAGTCATGGCTGCTTTCAAATTTAAACTTCTCTATAGGCATATTTTTGAGAATTTCTTTGCCACAGAATATTTGTTTCCTTGTTTGTCGAGCCTGTTAGCTCACAAAAACTTCCTCACTTCAGTCCATCTCCATAACTAGTTACTAGGATGATCAATAAGGCCTAGATGTCTCCATGCCAGTAACGGTGTTGATCTTTGTTAGCAACGGCTCAGAGATTGCACACCAATAGCACAAACATGGATTTTCTTCTAATTTCTAATAATGTATAATGTAATTGGCAATTACATTTAATGCAATTTTGTCCCTATGTGTCACAATACTTTTAATATATGTTAATATTAAAGTCATACTAAAATATTCTTTGTTGTTTAACATTAATTTGCAGTTTTTTTTTTCTTTTGACAATTTTTAAGATGTCCCAATCTGGTCAAAACTTCAGAGTGGATATGTACCTAATATTCAAGAAGTTTTCCAAATTCTGGATAATCATCTGAAGATGAATCAAGTAGAGAAGTCTTACCTTTCCACTCCATAATTCATTACTTCAATGGAAATAAACAGTAAGTTTTTATAATATTTCAGAGATATTGAAGTTAAATAAAAACTGATGTGAAACCATTGTCTTGTTTAGTTTATATGAGTCTTGTAATGGTAGTTCATGATTTATTATGGAGTTAAAATCAGATACCTTTGCAAAGTAAATATATGTCCTATAATATATATGTGACCAGGTAATCAGCAACGCACTTTTGGATTTTGCATGGAACTTGTGTGATTGATTGGCATAGTTCCCTTCCTTAAATCTTGTGACTTTTTAATAATATTTTATCGCTCCAGGCAGCGTTTTCAGGGAACTGGGGGATATGTTTGGGTTGTTGGTCATAAAGGTCCTGTTGTAATTTTTCCAAGACTCTTGTCAAAGCTTTCCCTCTTCAGTGTTCCTTTGGTTGATTAAGTCTGTCCCTCATTGGGTGGTCAAGGAGACTTTTGAACTGCACTGCTTGAAATAAGAGCTTTGTGTCACTCATTTCCTCAAGGCACTCAAAGCCTGTGGCAGTTCCATTCTCCTAAATAAGCTTTGATATTATGGCATCAGTGCGAATACTGTTTGCTTGGTCCTGCCAAGAGGTGTTAGTCAGCAAGTAATGTGCACTATAGCTGCGTATTTTCCAAAATTACCAAAGTTCAGCAGCTCTAGCATAAAAATGGGATTCAACAAAAGCCTGATGCACTGAAATGATTCCACAGACAAAATGTCTTTGTTTTTAAAAGTTTTAGTTAAAATTCAAAGTAAAACGGTTCACACAAAAAAGAGAAAATTAAAATGGCAAAAAAGAAATTCTTGTTAAGAAAAGTTCTATTCAAAGCTTAAATCTTGTTACATTTCTTTAAGTTTGCTTATTCAGTTAAATCATTTGCAAGCGTTTCTGAATCATTTCAAAATGGTTAGAAAATTATATGCCTATCCCATTTCTAAGCTAAAAATGTGTCTTTTAAGTCCCTGTGTACTGGGACCTAAACTAAGTAACAACTGACACAATTGACACACTGTATCTTAGTTATAGCAAGAAAGTTCTATCTCTTACTAACTTGTAGGGGGAAAAGACTATACCATTACCTATGACTGTGAAAGAAATTTATATTCTATTCAAATTAAGCAAATTCTAATATGAGTTTAGCTCAAAGTTTTAACTTTCTCAGATTCTCATACATGCACCAAACTAGATTTTTAATTTGTGGTATTCTGTCTTTAGGACGTTTTAAAATACTGGACAAGTTAAAGGTAGAAACCAAAGTGGGAAAATTTGAAAATTGTCTGTATATGATGAATAGCACTCACTTTCTTAGAGGACAGCAGTAAATTCAGGTAGGTGCATTGTCTATATCTGACAATGTCACCTGGCACTGAAACACATGCTTTGATTGTGTGAAGAAACCTTAAAAGAAAAGCTTTTATGGGAGGTTGTTGAAAAATACACAGATGCTTATGAGCAGCCGGCTGTGAAGTATGGTGACAGCTCTGTTATAGTCTGGGTGTGGATTTGAGCCAGCACAGGGAATGATGACTGCTGAAAAATGTAAAAAGGTTTTGATTCATCCTGCTGTTCTTTTAGTAAAAGGGCTTATTGTCAAAACCGTAATCGGTTTCTGGGAGAGAATGACCCGAAACATATCACATGGCCAGGGAAAATAACAATTAGCCACAGAACAGCTACTAGAAAAAAAATATTCAGCAGTGTACCAATTGCTTCAGCTTTATATTTTAAGAAAGGCTGAACAATATACTGATTTGTTTTTAAAGCTCAAGACATTCTTGTTAATTTTTATTGTTTCAGTTTGTTTTTCTAATGTTCTAAAATGTTTTCACAAAAAATATAAACTTGTTACCGAGGTAATTAGCATAAACATTTTCTTTCATGGCCTAAAACTTTTGCTTGTTTTTTTTTTTATTAATTTTTTAAATTAAAAAAAAATACAACTAAATAGCTGTTTTTTCTATGATTGTGAAGGTATTAAATGTTTTGTTTTCCAGGTTCAAAGAGCTATATGTTCCTGTGACACTAGAGTTGTCTTGTGGTTTTATGAAGGCTTGCTCTGAAAACAGAATGCTGTGAGTGCAGGCTGGAGCTCTTTACCACTTGACAGAATTCATCAGCTCAACAGGACTTTTGTTAGCAACCTCAGTTACTGAAATTTGCTGCTCTGTCTGGTACTTTTGCCCCCACTTGAACACAGAAATATAGTGTCTAAATTTTGTATTGTATAGGCTTAATTCCTTGTGTAATTTTAATCATTACTAAAATTTTCACAATTTCCACTTTTTACTTTGTGTGTGTGTGTGTGTGTATGTATTTGAGTTAAATGAATGTGGGACTGCATATATCATTAATAAATTATGTTTACATGTATTGTATGTGTGTGTTACACTAGAATGAGTTGAAATGGAGAATTTAATTTTGGATCATTTTGATCAAATGTTTGGATCATACTTAATACTGTTGCAAGCGAGAGAACCCTTTTTGTTTTTTGTTAAATAATTAAGTGTTTAAGTGTGGTTTTATCTCCATAAAGAAATACCTAAGAAAGATCACTAAACAGAAGATTGCATATTATTGAATGTTGTTATTTATAATATTCAGAAAAATAAACCAAAACTGAACACTCCACAGTGTCTTGCACAATGTTCAGGTGAACTATTTGAAGGTAGTTAACTTTTCACAAGATTAAATCAAAAATGGTGGATTTTTTACATCTTTGTTTAATAAATAAATGCATGCCTTTTTATAGTTTTTCTTCTTTTTAAATATAACACATTTATACAATATATACTTTTTTTTATCAAATTCATAACATTTTATGACCTCTGGAATGTTTAATTAGAATTTGTTTTGACCAATTTTAAAAGAAAGGCATTAATGATTAGAGCTTCATTGTAGTTTGATTTTCAGTATGTAATGATTTTACATTTTTTCCTCACATTTTAACAATTCATGAATTTAATTATTGCATTTTCTTGTGTGTTTTAAGCTGAAGAAAACTGTATAAAACAAATGCAATGCACAAAAGGCTACATTTGATCTAACTCAGAGTTTGGTGCATTGTTTTTTGCAGAGAGAGGTAATACAGAATTCTAGAGCAAGCTGATGTTGAGTTTTATCTGTCTCAAACTGTGCTCTAAAACTTCAGTGAGATATCCAGCAGCTGCCTTTTATTTAGTTTAATTCTGGGATGTTAGAATGTACTTTTTATTTAATGAAAGTGTTTTCTCATTTATATTATGCAGTCATCTTGTTCTTAATCTTTTTATAGACTGACTTACTTTCATGAATATTTGATTACTGATATACTGTGTTGCATTTCATTTGTTTGCCTCGACTGCAGTCTTTCTTTGATACTTTCCATTTGTCATTGGGCGAGCTGGAGGCTTTATGTATTGAAGTAAATCCCTCCATTCTCAAATGCGCGTAAAAACTACTTACAATACTAGACCCTGACTTTTGTTCTTTGAAACTATGCATGCAGATTGGAAATTTGAGGTGCCTTAGTACTAAAACATTATAAAGGGAAGGCTGTTTTTGTTTAAAAGAGTGCAAGACTGCTTTATAGTGACCACACTTGTTCTAAAATGAAAACTAATAGTGATTTAATTTGTTGTTTTAAAAACGTTTTTTTATTTTGTTAGAAAGCCAAGCAAGTTATTTGAAAATGTAACAATTTAAAACATTGTATTATAAAATTCACTAGAATTTTAAATGAAAAATTAATGTTCAAAGCACTACCTTCAGTCTAAGTGGTTAACACTTTGAAAATATAAGCAGTGAGCACTTCTCGTTGTATTGGGTTAAAATTGGGAGATTAAGAAAATAAGTTGGCATGTACACTTTGTGCCTGCAGTATGAAATATTTCTCTGTAAATGCATCTCTATTCTAACCCTGGTAAAAGTTATAGAGCAGTCATATGTAAGCCATGGAAGTATGTAATTACAAGTGACAGGTGCTACGTGATATTTGGCATCTTGTATTTTTTTTTTCTTTTCATATTCATCTCCTTCAGGGCTACAGGTTTTTATTTCTTAATAGTCAATTTTTATCTGTTCATCGAACAAGCCATATAATTTTACGGTTTGCTAGTGTCCTTACTCTTCTGTGTCACACACCTCTAACAGTGTCGATTCTCCTTTAGTCAATCATCAAAATGTTTTGTACAAATCAGCTTTGGACGATATGCCGGTTCCTCACATTTTGTTTTACTTGGTACTCACAGGTGCAAGTTAGGAGTAGGTTGTTCATTGCCTTATTTATATCTCAGCTGGTAACTGGTTAAGGGACAAGTAAGCAATTAAACACTAAAGGCGACTTAGAAATAAGGGTTCTGATCCTTAAGTAATTAAACTAAAATTAAGTTAAAAGTACTGTATATTCCATTAGCAGGAATTATACAACAACCACTTTATGTAACACATTCTATTGCCACTTTTTGTTTAGAAAAAGTCTAATGAAAAATGTGCATTTATTTTTTTTTTTTAATATTTAAATTAATCAGGTAATGTAAACAAATAAAATCAAGTATTGTTAACCCACACATACATAAACGGTTGTACGTAAAAGCTTGGGCAACTTGGTGAAATTCTTGATTCTCTAAGTGAAAATATGTTGACATACCTCTGCAGATAAACATGATCTTTTTTCAAATTTTAATTCCCAATTAATATTTGTTAGCTAAATATTACCAATTGTTTGGAGATATGGCATGTGCTAAAGTTTGACCATCCTTTCAGTCAGTAGTTAGTTATACTCACCAGCAGAAATTGCAGACAACATCCAACCACATTTTTGTAGCCAACAGTGTTTCTATTCTTTCTTTAGAAAGCATTTCCCTCTCTTACTGATAGAATGCATCTGATTCAAAAGTATTCTAATTTCTTCTTACATGCACTCCAAAATGTTCAAGTCTGGGGAACTGGGATGACAATCCAGAAACCTTAATCTTGAATGTTTTTAAGGAGGTCTTTATTGATCTCAACGTATATTTTTCTTATAATATCTGTCACCTTTTCAGCTTGTTTCTTCAATGACTCTGGGACATTAGCTTCCAAAATGTATTGATATTTAATAGAACTCATCATTTGGTCTTCCTGCACAATATTTTCTATATCACTAACTGCTATACAAACCAAAATGTAATAGGTCGATTTAGCAAACTGTTCATTTGTCAAATGCTTCCATTTTTTTTGCCACCAAATGTACATTTAGTGATTATACCTAAAAGGGATTTTTTTTTATCATGAAAGCATTTGGTTCCAAAAGGCCAGTAAGTAAGGGTTGTTGCATACTTCAGATGCTGACTGTTGTGGTAATATCACAGATGGTTTTCTTCTGGTGACTCTTCTATGCAGATCATGCTAACACAAGCAACACTGAACAGTGGACCGATGTGCCACTATTCCCAAACACAAGCAACTCTGAACAGTGGACCGATGTGCCACTATTCCCATCCATCCCAGCAAAACCTTTCCACAGGTACTTTGCATAGATATGCTTTACGTCCGTGACTAGTCTACAAGTAATTCCATTTGAGATTGTCATTTCTATTCCAGCTCATGTACGAACTTCATTGCTCATGGAAATAGCAAGCAGAAAGTGTTTAGATGTCTTTTTATTGGCTTGTCCGTGCTGTAAAATATCTATTATTTTTATTATCAATTCTCAGTATAGCCCAGAGATGTTAAAAGAATCAAAAGAAATTGTACATGGAATATCGTAAAAGCCTCTACAACATTCTTCAGGAGACATAGACCACTGTTACTGGAGTTTTAAGTGACAATGGAGGCGGTACTTTTTCAGTATGAAAATAAAGGGTGTTTGTAAAATGGTGTGGTGATGGTGCAGCTCTAACTTCACATACTGTCCAGAGATAATGTGTGTGTCAAGCTTGCATGTTCTTCCAATGTCTCCTCAGATTTATGTATTTATTTATTTTTAAAAAGGGTACACTTGTTTTCACACACATTCCACTAACATGTAGATTCAGCTTACTGGTGGTTCTGAATTTTTTCAATGCAATGGAAATGTGCCTCAGGATTGAGATAAACAACATCTGTCTCCACTCCACCTCTGACCTCATAAGCATACTTTTCTTACATGCAGAGCCTGTAATCCTGGTGAAGCTGAATTTTAGCATGTTACCTTTTATTCTCCCTTTTTTTTTTAATAAGGCTGGTAAATTTTGTGAATCTTAGTCTGCATTGACATGCTGTGGAATTGTATTGATCATCCTACTGGGATTTAGTCAGAATGCCCTGAAGTGTGTGTGTGTGTGTGTTTCTTTTTCTTCTTAAAAGATTTCAAATGATGTGCTTTTTCCATTTTTATGAAGATAACCTTTAAAAACGAGGGAAGTGTAATAAACAGGGAAAAAAAAACCCAAATTGTTAAGGAGCAAAATGGAATGAGGTTACTAAGTGCTTCAGGTACGTCTATAAGTACTTCTTCTAAGTGCCGAAGTTAAATGTGTTTTTTTATCTTAAGCTCTTTGCTGGGTGAATCATTCCTTTTTTAGTAAAACTGTTAGATTACAGAGCAGTATTACATTTTTGTTTTGTATAGAGATTCATTTCTGTATTACTTGCTGAAATTATAACACTTCTAGAAACAGTAAGAGCTTACACATTTGGCATATTTTGAAAGGTATAACATTAAAGCAGATATAATTACATTTGTGATTATACTTGATATAGGGACAGTGCAGCAAACATCGATCCCTAAACAAAGCAATATACTGTACAGAAACAGTACCAATAAATGGATGTACAGTGGTCTTAAAAATATAACAATGCATGTGTGCAACCTGGGCATCACAGACACATAACAGTCAAATGATACAAATATGAATGCTCTATAACAATGTGTCAGTTGTGCAAACTGGTGGCAGCTTAATGGAGTCTTAGTAA
This sequence comes from Polypterus senegalus, assembly GCF_016835505.1. NCBI lineage: Eukaryota > Metazoa > Chordata > Cladistia > Polypteriformes > Polypteridae > Polypterus > Polypterus senegalus. Next base: position 75,531,674 of record NC_053163.1, on the reverse strand, counting down.
CACTTTAGGTACTGCATCTATTACCCATTTACTGTTACGTAACAAGACCCTAACTCACCTTCTTTGGCTCTTCAAAACATTTACAAAGCAGCAGTAAAGTGTTTATTCATCTCTGCAATGTGCCCTACTTACAGAATTTCACTTTGGAGTGGTCTAACGTGACTTAGCTGAGGCACATTTTTCCTGATATTCAGTGTTTAGAATAAGAACTGTGAATCCTTCAGCCATTTTACAATGATGTGAGTATGCCACACAGCACAGACATGAATCAGCTTTATAAGCGTCGTGAAGACTACTTACATAAGAAGCCCTTTTTAAGGTCTTGTTACATAAGAGTAAATGAGTAACAGATGCATTAGTTCAGTACTTAAAGTAAAGGGTTACCAGAGCCTTATATACAGACATTTGCTTTACCTGTGACTGAGTTAACTATTTAATGGACAGGAGATTTACAAAAAAAAACCACACTGGTAAGGCTCCTTGGTATTCATTGATTGCTATGACACCTTGTCAGACAGAAGGGGCTTAACGGACAGGTGCTGAACTATATGGGTTCTGAGCTTTAGGCTCCCTTATCCAAAGCGTCGTACGTGAATGGGAGTGCATCTGTAGTGATGACTTGCCTTTTTGCCTGCTAGATGTAGAGGTTGCAATTTCCACGTCCGTAGTTGGTGAGCTGTTCAGCGTCCATACTTGGCTCCAGTGCTTTGCTGAGTTACAGTAGGTTCAGATTTCACATTTTATTATGTTGCATCCTTATTCTGGAATCATTTAAATTATTTTTTTTTCCCTCATCTAGCAATACTTCATACCCCAGAAAGACAAAGTGCAAACAGGATTTTATTCATTTTTGTAAATTTACTAAAAATAAAAAACTAATATCTGATTAACACAATTATACAGACCCTTTGTTGTGCCACCTGACAATTGCATCCCATACTATTGATCACAGTTGAGATGTTTCCACCTCCTTTTTTGTGGCTTTGCCCCATCTTGCTGCACTTTCACTTGCTTTACTGTTGGTTTGCCTTATTTCAGGAGCTGTTTGTATACAGGAGGGAAAGTTATGATATGATTCAAGGAAGGGGTGTGATGTAGCTCTGTCGACATCATGGTCAAAACTGTTCTCCAAAATGTGTCTTGTTAGGCAGAACCCCTGTTGACAATGCTTTGCATGGAATGATGCAAGCTATGTTAGAACAAAAGTCAGCTAGACATAAGTGGGTTTTGTTAACCGTGCCAGACAGCCACCTCTTTATCACCAATATGTGGAAGATTCAAGGCAGTACTTAAAACAATACTAAACTCTGAAGATAGATGGAATGTCTGGCATTTTTGTCATTAAAAAATCCAAATCAGGAAAAGTGAGTCAGACTAAGAATATCAATGCAACACTAAAGTTAATTTAAGATGAGTCTAAATTGGCCAATATTCGTGGCGTCAAGACACCCAATGCAGAAAGCATAAATCTGTTTTTCGACTCCTTGTTCTAAAGTGCTGAACATGCGTGTTGTTGAAATTCAGATCAGGTAAGCTGAAGGGTAAGGCTGTATATTGCATTCTCCTGTTCAATAGGGTCTAAAAGTCACAAGAAATGCATGTCTGGCAACAAAGCAAGAACAACTGCAGGATGTGTAGGAGCTACCAGAGTGGCTGCATAGAGGTGTACCGCCATCTTTTTGTACAGTTAATTATTTCGTTTGAGCTAATGAGATGTTTTGGCGAAAGGTATGACAGAATAAAATATTAGATATCACTGGAGATCAAATCAAAACTAGTTTCAATTTAGGTTGTGCTGAAGCATTCTGAACTGTCAGCTGACTAGCAATCTGTGTAAGGTAAAGCAGGGTGGCTGGACCTGTGTCCTGAATTTGTACCCAGCATGGCCAGGCTGAAAGCAAAGACACAATAAAGAGACTTGGCAGAGTACTGCCATGGCCCTACTCATATGAAGAGGCAATCAGAGGTTTGTTTACCTGCTCCAAAAAATATCACAGACACCAGAATGTTTAGGATATGGGGCTCTAATTTCACTTCTCACTTAAGGCAGTGGTGCCCACAGAGCAAGGTGTAATTATTTTTGGATATAACCTGGAGTGAGCATGCTTACCAGTAGGTAAGAGTGTGTTGTGCCTTGTCTTGTGAACAAATGGAGTACCCTGTACCTTTTATATTGGGGACTGCATCTGACTTGTTTTGTCCTCTTTAGTAATCCCTTTTGATTTTTGCTAGTCATGCCTGCATTAGTCTTTCAAAGTCTGTATACTCAGACTATGAAAGTATACTTTTCCTGACATAGTCAACAGGCGACAGCTGTCAGCATTACATGAGTCCATATGTGTGATGTCACAAGAACAGTTTTTTTGGTTAACAAGTTGATTTAAAAATTCCAAAAATGTAACAGTACCAAAGTGATGAGTAACTTCAAGTAGATGTACTTTGTAAGGCACGATAAAACTTGGTAAAAAGCTATAAACTATGGCTCACTATGCTATAGCACCACATTAGCATATCTTCAAATGAAAACATCATTAGTCATGTCTTGAAAATTTCAGCATGTGATTGCCTGGCTCATGCCTATCATTTAAAAAAAAAAGGGTAGGGGGAAAGCACCCATTATGGCGTTATCTCCGAAACTGATTTGTGTGTGCTTTTGGAGTGCATGATGACACCGATTATATGGGAGGTATTGATGTTTAACTTGTAGATGGTAAGATTAATCACTTTTTTATACCGTATCTCTCAGTCCCGATAAAGGAATGCAAGGTTTGCATTGATTTTTGAAATGCTCATCTACAGATCAGATAGCCATCTCAGCATCCATGCATTTTCTAAGCTGCATCAGGTCACACATGTGCCTCTGCAGAGGTATTGGACTGTGGGATGTGGTAGGAAACTGCATGGTGGCAGTGCTTAACAGCAGTTGTGTTGTAGGAAATCTGTATGGTGTGAGAAGAACTGATTGAATGCCTGGCCTCATGTGGCCGTGTAGTGTGTAGGCACTTCGTGGATGACGAAAGCATTGAAGCCACTGACTGGCCCACCTATATCCCCCAGCTGTCCTTGTGTAACCGCCTATCTCCTCCATGCATGAGACTGTGCTTGAAGACACAGCAAACCTTCTTGTGATGACACATATGGAGGTGCCATCCTGGAGGAGTTGGGGTACCTAAATAGGCTGCAGTAGTGACAACAACACTAGCAAAATACAAACTTAGAGAAGAATCAGGATAACGAGAGAATAATTGTCTGAAGTTAATTCACAATTTCTTATGCTTCCTAACTGGACAGATTGATAACCCTGAAGCTTAACTGACTTGGAGTTAGACTGTGATGATTGAATGTGCTTGTTTAAGCAGTGTATAATACATATATATACACTAGGGGGTCCCCTGCTTGCTTTGCTCGCCAAACCCCTGGCCTGTGCTACGCACTAGCCACTTTGTGTCTCTGCCGCTCGCTCGTGTATGTGGATTTCACTTTCACCAAACAACAAACCTTTTAATTCTCATGGATACGCCTCTTCATTGGGAAGAAACACTACTTTTCCCTGATGCCAACACGAATTAGACGATCTACAATTCTCTGACTTAAAGTTTAAATCCAAACAATAGATTTGATCTCTTTTTGCTGTTACATTATTTCACCAAGTAGTTATTTCCGTTACTTTGCGCTAATGTGGTCTTTACTATCATTTTTTTCAGACTTTCGAATTTTCATGCATTCATTATCTCTAACCTGCTCTGCATGTGTATCACGCCAAGGTTTTGGAATTCTTCATGACGTTCTACTTTGTCATCTACTCTTTTTTTTTTTATTACTGGCCCCGGGCGTGGTTAAGTCTCTTGGCACAAAGTCTCATCTCTCTGAAAAAGTCACATCTCATCCCAGGCTAAAAAGTTTCATCCCAGGATTTTTTTTATAATAAAATAAATATATATATATTGTGGGGTACAGCCCGGACACAGACAGGCAGACATGTTATTTCGTTTATTTACACTATTTACAGGTGGTAAAGTGCACAAACCCAGTGCCGCAGCACCAATCACCCCTTCAAGTCCTGGCTGCACAATGATGCCTTGCTCAGTCCTCAGACCACCTCCACTCCTCTCCTCCGAGCTCTGTCCACTTCCACCCGACTCTTGCTCTCGACTGGAGGGAGGCGGCCCCTTTTATGTACACCCGGATGGGCTCCAGGTGCTTCCTGAGGAGCTCCCTCCGACATACCCCCGTGTGGCCGAAGCACCAACTGTGTAGCCGGAAGTCCTCCGGGTGTTCCTGTTCCTCTTCCCCCAGCACTTCCTGGTGTGGTGGAAGTGCTGGGCTCCAGGTTTCTTTAGGCACCGGGGCGACGCCTGGCAGTGGCCATGGGCCCCTACAGAGTTGGGCTTCCAAGCCCCCTACCCGAGACCACCAACAAAACCAGGGCGGTCGCCCCCACGTGGTCGGGAGGAGGCACCAGCCCTCCTCCGTCCCTCAGTCCCGGCTGGGCTCCACCCCCAGCCGCCTGTGACAATATATAATAAACCATGGATGGAAAGAAAACTGCCATTTATGTTTGCTACTATAGATGTGCACATTATTTTTAGTGTTTGAAGCATCGTGTAAAATGCACATTTTTAGCATTGGTTTATTGAAACCTGTTGCTCATGTACTACCTGCAGACAGTCAAGCAGATTCGGAATTTGCACGTGTATATATAATGTGTGTATATGTTTATATATATATATATAAAATGTGTGTATGTTGTAAGATGACCAGTTTCCAGGCTCAGATGTATGCTACACCACACTAGTGTGAAAGGGGGCGCTGGACTGAGAAGGGGTGGCTAAATGTGGCACTAAGTGTACCCCATAGGTTGGTTGGCACACCGGAACCCACACTGACTCCAGAGCGTAGTTGTCTTTTGTCAACGTTCCATTACCAAACTTCCCCATTTTCTGTGGCTAAGCGGATGGGGGTCCAATGCAGTCTCTTAGTTTGCTTATGCATTACAATGGGCTGTGTCTGGATGTGGTGTACTTTACTTTGAAAAGAGTGGAGCATTGTGAAAAGGCTTGATTTCTGTGCATCACTTTACACTTAAAGTGCTGAAAGCTGTGTCAAGTGTTCATGAAACACGCTGTGGAATACATGATTCATGAAATGGTATGTGTAGAAACACATGTGGACAGTGCCTGTACCCTGTGTAACATGAAATGTTCACTTTTAGTAAAAGCAGTTTATTAGAAGTTGGCAGAACATTGACATTGCAAGCTGAATCGGGCGCATTTCCGTCTTTTCATCATGAGTAAAAGTTTTACGTATTGAGCCTTTGCAAAGCTTGAAGAGGTTTCATTTTTGTTTGGTTTGCTATTTTCAGTGCTGGAACATCTCCTTCTGCAAGTGTGCGCTGCCTCTTTTAGAAGGTGTGTGACCTATGCACATGAAAGTTACACTTGCAAGAATAAGAGTGTGAAAGCTTCCTTCAGAAAACAGTGCTGTGAAAGCAGAAGACAAAAATCCTAAAAACCCAACACCCTGAGGCAGGCAGACTGCCATGGCTTTTTGAGCTTTCACCCACAACTAACCACACTATCTGGAAAGTGAACACGTCAACGATAAAACGGGTCAATTTAATGCAACGTGAAAGAAATGACCTAAGTATCTGGTGCCAGTTTCAGGAAGTTGTTTTGAAAATATTCCTGCTTGCTGTGCAGTGATGCCGGGGTAGCACTGGCATCCTGCAACCATGAACTGAATTAAGTAAATGAGAACTTGGGTGGAAGGGAAACTTCCATTTATGTTTGCTACTTTAGAAATGCCTATTATTTTTAGTGTTTAAAGCATTGTGTAAATTGCACTTTTTTAACATTGGTTTATTGAAGCCTGTTACTCATGTGCTACCTGCAGACAGCCAAACCGACTGAGAAATTGCTGATTTTCTGATAAAAGAATTGGCCATAAAACTCACAATCCAAGCCCCTCTAATTGTGTTGTTTCTAATGGGAAGTGTTGGCACAACAGATTATTTAGCTGTATTAGAGTAAAAAGTTTGCAGTTTTATAGGCTCCTTAATGTCAAATACAGAGGTTCTCACTTACACATGCTAAACAACCCTCTCTGCTGCCATAAATAGTGTAAGGATACGAACAGAACTAGTCATGTCTACATTAGTCTTTCATCCTACAAATGTGCAGTTTAGGTGGACTGACATCAACATAAATTGGCCAGGACAGAGTGACAGTACCTCATATTGGACTGGTGGCCTACCCAGGTTTGTGTCCTGCCTCATACTCTGAGGCCGTGTGCATCCCCCATATTAGAACAAGCAGACGTGGATAATGAATGAATGTAGAATTGTATCATCAATAGCAAATGAGCCACCTGAATGAACATGCAACATTTTACACTTAATTACAACTCCATAGCTTAACACATTAAAAAATGAAAAGGTCTAGGGGATGAACACGTTTTAGTTACTGTGTGTGTGTGTGTGTGTGTAGACTAATCATTAAAACGACTGACAGGTGAATTGGGTAACAAAGATTATCTCATTACAGTGGCCCCTGTCAAGGGGTGGGATGTATGAGGCAGCAAGTGATGAGTCAGTTCTTGAAGGTTATATGTTGGAAGCAGGAGAAATGGGCAAGTGTTAGGATCTGACAGACTTTTGATAAGAGCCAACTTGTGGTGGCTAGACCACTGGGTCAAAGCTTCAAAATGGCAGGTCTTGTGAGGTACTCCTAGTATGCAGTGGTTAGTATCTACCAAACATGGTCAAAGAAAGGGCAACCAGTGAACCTGTGACAGGGTCATGGGTGCCCAAGGATCACTGATGGATGTGGGGAATGATGGCTAGCCCGTCTAGTCCGATTCCACAGAAGAGCTGCTGTAGCACAAATGACTGATGAAAAATGTAATGCTGGCCATGAGAGAAAGGTGTCAAAACACACAGTGCATCACAGATTGCTACATATGGGACTCCATAGCTACAGACCAGTCAGAGTGCCCATGCTGACGCCAGCCCACCATCAAAAGTGCCTGCAATAGATCAATGAGATTTAAAACTAGACCTTGGAGCTATAGAAGAAGGTGGCCTGGTCTGATGAATCACATTTTCTTTAGATAATGTGAGGAACCAGTTGGTGGGTGAGTGGTTTACATGTGGAAGAGATGACAGCAGAATGCACTATGGGAAGCCAGTGGACGGATGTTCTGAGCAATATTCTGCTAGGAAACCTCGGTTTCTGTCACATACTGCTTACCTAAGGACTGTTGCAGACCACGTGTTGGAAAAACAAGTCCGGTCCATGGATGGTCCACCTTTCAACTTATAGGACTTAAAGGATCTACTGCTAACGTCTTTCTTGCCAGATTCCATAGGTCACCTGTAGAGGCCTTCTGGAGTCCATTACTCAGTGGGTCAGAGCTGTCGTGGTGGCAGCAGGACGAGCACATTATTAGGCAGGTGGTTTTATTGTTGTGGCTGATTGGTGTAAATTCCATATATAATAGGCAGATTGAACTTTATTTGTCCCCAGAAGGAAATTATATATATTATACTTATTGAGCAAATTATTAGAAACACCCATATACCTGTTTATAAATGCAATAATTTAATCAGCCAATCATACAGCAGCAGAACAAAGCATAAAATCATGCAGATACATGTCGGAAGCTTCACTTAATGTTCACATCAAACACCAGAATGGGGGAGAGTTGTGATCTTGACCGTGATTTTGACCGTGGTATGATTGTTGGTGCCAGACGGGCTGGTTTTAGGATTTCTGGAACTACCAGTCACCTGGGATTTCCACATACAGCAGTCTCTAGAGTTCACTCTGACTGGTGTGAGAAACAAAAATCATTCAGAAAGTGGTCGTTCTGTGGAAAGAAACACATTGGTGATGAGAGGGTTCAGATGAGAATGTTCAGACTAGTTTGAGCTGTCACAAAATTTGTGGTAACTCGAATAAACATTCTGTACAACTGTAGTCAGCCGAACAGCATCTCAGAATGCAGACCACATGGAACACTGAGGCTGATGGGCTTCAACGGCAGATGGCCATGTCAAGTTACTCTCCTGTCATACCAAGAAAAGAAAGCAGACGGTATAGTGGTCATAGGCTCACCAAAACTGGACAGTTAAGGGCTGGAAAAACATTCATACAGTAATAACGTGGTCGCAGAAATCGGAGGCGCACACATGGTAAGGTCAGAATTTGGAGCCAACAGCATGAATCCATGAACCCAACCTGTCTTGTTGTCAACAGTCTAGGCAGATGGTGATGGTGTAATGCTGTGGGGAATGTTTTCTTGGCACACTTTGGGTCCATTAATTCCAATCAACCGTCACTTGAATGCCACGGTCTATCAGAGTATTGCTGCTGACCATGTGCATCTCTTCTTGGCCACAATTTACCTATCTTTTAATGACTACTTTTAGCTTAATTATGCACCTTGTCATAAAGCAAATGTCATCTCAAACTGGTTTATGAACGTGAAAATAAGTTCAGTGTTTTTCAGTGGCCTCCCCAGTTACCTGATCTGAATCCAATAGAACACCTTTGGGATGTGGTATAATGGGAAATTCACAGCATGAATGTAGAGATGACAAAATCTGCAGAAATTGTGTGATGCAATCATGTCAACATGGACCAGAATAGTCTCAAAGGATTTTTTTAAGAATCCATGCCATGAAGAACAGAGGCTGTTTTGAGATACAACCCAGGGTTAATATAGTTGTCCTAATAATTTGTTCAGTGTGTGTATCCATCTCTCTCTTTATATATATATATATATATATATATATATATATATATATATATATATATATATATATATATATATATATATATACAGTGGTGTGAAAAACTATTTGCCCCCTTCCTGATTTCTTATTCTTTTGCATGTTTGTCACACAAAATGTCTCTGATCATCAAACACATTTAACCATTAGTCAAATATAACACAAGTAAACACAAAATGCAGTTTTTAAATGATGGTTTTATTATTTAGGAGAAAAAAATCCAAACCTACATGGCCCTGTGTGAAAAAGTAATTGCCCCCTGAACCTAATAACTGGTTGGGTCACCCTTAGCAGCAATAACTGCAATCAAGCGCTTATGATAACTTGCAATGAGTCTTTACAGCCTCTGGAGGAATTTTGGCCCACTCATCTTTGCAGAATTGTTGTAATTCAGCTTTATTTGAGGGTTTTCTAGCATGAACCGCCTTTTTAAGGTCATGCCATAGCATCTCAATTGATTCAGGTCAGGACTTTGACTAGGCCACTCCAAAGTCTTCATTTAGTTTTTCTTCAGCCATTCAGAGGTGGATTTGCTGGTGTGTTTTGGGTCATTGTCCTGTTGCAGCACCCAAGATCGCTTCAGCTTGAGTTGACGAACAGATGGCCGGACATTCTCCTTCAGGATTTTTTGGTAGACAGTAGAATTCATGGTTCCATCTATCACAGCAAGCCTTCCAGGTCCTGAAGCAGCAAAACAACCCCAGACCATCACACTACCACCACCATATTTTACTGTTGGTATGATGTTCTTTTTCTGAAATGCTGTGTTCCTTTTACTCCAGATGTAACGGGACATTTGCCTTCCAAAAGTTCAACATTTGTCTCATCAGTCCACAAGGTATTTTCCCAAAAGTCTTGGCAATCATTGAGATGTTTCTTAGCAAAATTGAGACGAGCCCTAATGTTCTTTTGCTTAACAGTGGTTTGCGTCTTGGAAATCTGCCATGCAGGCCGTTTTTGCCCAGTCTCTTTCTTATGGTGGAGTCTTGAACACTGACCTTAATTGAGGCAAGTGAGGCCTGCAGTTCTTTAGACGTTGTCCTGGGGTCTTTGTGACCTCTCGGATGAGTCGCCTCTGTGCTCTTGGGGTAATTTTGGTCGGCCGGCCACTCCTGGGAAGGTTCACCACTGTTCCATGTTTTTGCCATTTGTGGATAATGGCTCTCACTGTGGTTCGCTGGAGTCCCAAAGCTTTAGAAATGGCTTTATAACCTTTACCAGACTGATAGATCTCAATTACTTCTGTTCTCATTTGTTCCTGAATTTCTTTGGATCTTGGCATGATGTCTAGCTTTTGAGGTGCTTTTGGTCTACTTCTCTGTGTCAGGCAGCTCCTATTTAAGTGATTTCTTGATTGAAACAGGTGTGGCAGTAATCAGGCCTGGGGTGGCTACGAAAATTGAACTCAGGTGTGATACACCACAGTTAGGTTATTTTTGAACAAGGGGCAATTACTTTTTCACACAGGGCCATGTAGGTTTGGATTTTTTCTCCCTAAATAATAAAACCATCATTTAAAAACTGCATTTTGTGTTTACTTTTGTTATATTTGACTAATGGTTAAATGTGTTTGATGATCAGAAACATTTTGTGTGACAAACATGCAAAAGAATAAGAAATCAGGAAGGGGCAAATAGTTTTTCACACCACTGTATATATATATATATATATATATATATATATATATATATATATATATATATATATATATATATATATATATATATATATATATATATATATATCCTAAGCCTAAAAGTGCAATGGTGACATTTTTATGTCACTTTTTTGTCACACTTTAAATTGGGCTTATTCTAAAACCTACATATACTGTATATGTTTGGTATCATTCTTTTCAGAATTTATCAAACTGTAATGTGATGTTGTTAGATTATTCCGTTTTTAAATTATAAACTAGAAAATATCAAGAGCTCACGTCTTGCGAGATGAAACTTTGCACCAAAAGATTTAGCCACACCTGGGGCCAGAAATAAAACGCAAAGTGTAAAGACAGGCTTTTAAATGTGTGAAGCGCCTAGCGAGATGCAGATCATGCGGCATTGCATCAGCAGCAAGCCAGCAGCTGATCGAGCAAAGAGGAGGTAAAACAAAAACTGTATTTGTTTCCCCTTGTTCCCATTGTCCTCTTCACAACCCGAGCAGCAGAGACGCGAAGTGGCTGGTGAGCGAAGCGAGCAGGGGGGAACCCCCTAGTATATATATATACTGTATATGTACTGTATATATATGTTTTATCTTGGTAGAGTAATATATATATTGCTCTACTTTCCCCTATTGTATCATTAATATGCAGCCTTAGAATGCCTAAACTCACAGACTTACCACTGTTTATAAGATATTATTTTATATAACTTATCCCCACCTTCCCTTCTATATCTATAACCTCAGGCAATTAGATGTAGTAAAAAGACAAGCAGGAGTTAAGTTACACATAAAATAATGTATTACTGATAATATTCATAAATAATAACAAAATGCAAAGTACATTGGAATATTGGCAACCATACAACCTGATAAAATGGTGATGTGTAACTCAGGTGGCACACAGACTTGTAGTTACTTAAAATGTCTCTAGTTAAGGCATCGTTGGTGCTCAGCTTTCAGCCACATGTCTGTTCAATATGGCTGCTGAGCTGTGCTCTTCATTGTGTTGTCTTCATCATCACACTTTAGCAAGAGAGATGCTTCTTCATCATATGTTGGTTAGAGAGAGAGAATGTGGTTGAGCAAGCAAATTTATAGGTTTTCAGTCCAAATCCTCCAGCCAATCCAGACAGCCATATCTCAGACCAGTGGGTGGAATAGATCATCTTATCTCCTGCTCCAAAACCATATGTTAAACATCCTGGCTTCCTTGCAGGGGGTTCAAAGACTATAGCAGAGAAATACTTATCAAACTGGTTTAAGACACATCCCCCCAAATCCTGTCATAAAATTACAAAGAGACAGTAGTCGTAAAAGAGGAGGGGGATTGGGCAAACACGAATACCTCTAAATTACATTGGTTTGCCTAAATTATAAATAAAGACATACAAAACATTTATCAAGTTATATGCAAAATCTCACATCACAACAGTATATAATGTATTGTAAACCACTCTGGGGCATACCAGCCACCCTACCTGACACAGATACAAATGCAGGTGCAACACACCTTTATTTTTTCGTGTGGGAACAGCTTCTCCCTGTTTTCCCACCCATACAGCCCAGATCTTCAGTAAAGAACCCCAGGTTCTTTTCTTCCTTTCGCCTTTACACGCCGCCACTCCTCCTCCCGTAAGCTTCATCCCCTTCCACCTGACTCTGGCCTCTTGAGTAATGGTTGCTGACTCCTTTTATAAGGCACTCAGAAGTGCTCCAGGTGCTCATTGACCTGCTTCTGGCAGCACTTCTGAGTGTGGCAGAAGTGCTGCAACACAGGGCTCCAACAAAGTCCAAGCGCCCTCTGGCAGTGGCCACAGGCCCATGCAGGGTGGAGCTTCCAAGCTCCAAACCTGTGGCTGTACAGCAAGCCAAGGCAGTTGCCCTCTAGTGCCACAGGCAAGGTAATGCCCAGAACACAGTCTCTCCTCCGGTCCTTCCGATACAGGGGCATCCGAGCCGGGCAAGGGTTCGTCCATCCGTCATGCTCTATGCAGTTTATATGAAGTATATAGGTATACTACCTTCCTGACCACCTTGAGATGGTACATGGTCTCTTTCCCCAGCAGCATTGAAGGACCCCCGAAGAAAGACACACAAATCTTCCGGTTGAGTGAACGCTGGCGGGACTGGTCGCCGCTGCTCGCCGGTAACTAGAATATTGATTTTGTTAAGACTAGTGATTTTGATGGTATTTCTTTTGCCATATTGCTGACATCTCTGCATGGCTATATATGCTATATGCTATATACTATATGCTGTGTCTGCATTTAGCTTCAGCCTAACCTCCGTTTCGTTTGAAACTTACCGGTTTATTCTCTGCACGCCTGAGCTGCTTGCGGCCTCCTCGCCTACAATGTGGACTGGTAGGATTTTTGCTTGGATGTTTGTTTGGAGTCTTCTGTCGCACGTTATTCAACCTGCGACTGGCCTCCTCCAGTACCCAGCTGCTGAGCTGCTTCGACTGCGTCTTCTCCAGTCTGTGCCTTTGCTGTCGGTGCTATATTTCGACCCGGACGCCATACTTCTCCTCGCCGGAGATACATCCATCGTGGGTCCCGCCGAGATTCCAACGGACGCCTCGAAAGGAATTAACTCTTTTTGGTCTGATTTTCGGCACCCTCCACATAACACAGATAGGAACGCTGACCATAGCGTGTTGGCCAGCTTAGCTCGGTCGACTAACACCACTGTCAAATGCGACAGCAACATTGTCAGCTTTGGTCTATTGAACATCCGCTCACTTACGAGCAAGGGACATCTCATTCAGGATCTCCTCATTGACCGTAAGTTTGACTTTCTCTGTTTAACTGAGACTTGGCAGCAACCTCAAGACTTTTCACAACTTAATGAATGCACCCCCCCGGGGTTTGTTTACACTTGTCAACCCGTGCATCTGGCCGTGGAGGAGGTGTCGCTATAATTTATCGCGAGAAGTGGAAAGTCCTGCCGTTGCCTGCTCCTGCTGTTAGCTCTTTGAATCGACTGTGTGTCAACTGTCTGGGCCAGTTCCAACCATCATTGCAACTGTCTACCGTCCTCCTAAGTCTAACAACAATTTTTGAACGATCTTGCTACCTTCCTTACCAATCTATCTGTAATTACTCCAAATATAATTCTGCTGGGGGATTTTAATATACATCTGGACAATATCAATATCCCTCTCACTAGAGACTTTTTATCTTGCCTGAGAGTTTTGGATACCAGCAGCACACTGATGTTCCTACCCATTGTAAAGGACATATCTTGGACCTGATTTGCTGCTCTGGTGTTGTTCCTTTTGATCTTACAGCAGATGAACTCACTATAACCGACCACTTTCTCCTCTCATTCAACGCTAAACTTACCTTTTCTGTTCCTAAGCTTCCACTCTCATAGCCTTTCGTAACATTAAGAATATCAACTTGAATTTGCTGTCTTCTAGAATTGATTCAAAATGGACTTTTATAATTTATCCTCTCCCATAGAACTGGTCTCATATTATGACACTTGTCTTAATGGTATTCTTAATTCTCTGGCTCGCTAAAACCAGATCTGTTTCTTTTCCTTTTCTGCCCCTGGTTTACGCCTGAACTTCGCTTCTGAACGCTAAAGGCAGGCAACTTGAAAGGTTGTTTAAAAAAAACAGACTCTTTGTCCACAAAGAGATGTATAAAAATCATCTACTCTACTACAAGGATTGTATAGCTCAAACCAAATCTAATTATTACACTCAGTTAATTACTAGTAATACAGGTAACACCAAGTCTTTGTTTTCTTTACTTAATAATGTTACACAACCTCCAGACTCTTTACCATCTCACCTTCACTCAACTGCCTTCTGTAATTCTCTTATGTCTTTTTCAATGAGAAAATCCAAAAGATACATCAGCACCTTGGTCCAGATCCTTTCTGTATTTCTTCTGAACTACACTCACCTATTCACTCTTTCTCTTCTTTCCAGCTTCCCACTTCCTCTGAAATCTCAGATCTCATCTGCAAATCCAAGTCATCTACTTGTCAGCTGGACCCCTGCCTACAGTTTTGGTTAAAGCCTGCCTCCCTCTCTAGTCCCTCTTATTTCTGCCATCATTCACTCTTCTCTTACTACTGGTATTATTCCCTCATCTTTCAAAACTGCTGCTATAACCCCAATATTAAAAACCTGGTTGTGATCCTACTAATTTCAATAATTTTCCCCATTTCTAACTTGCCCTTTATCTCCAAAATTCTTGAACAAATAGTAGCTATCCAACTTCACACCCACTTGTCTCACAATAATCTATATGAGAAGTTCCAGTCTGGTTTTCGCCCCCTTCATAGTACAGAAACAGCACTTGTTAAAATTACTAATGACCTCCTTATGGCTGCTGATTCTGGTCTAATCACTATTCTCATCCTTCTTGATCTGAGTGCGCCTTTGATACTATTTGTCATACCACTCTCCTTAATAGATTATCTTTGATTGGCATTACTCACACTCCACTTGATTGGTTTAGATCTTACCTTTCAGGCCGCACTCAGTTCATACAGCTTAAAACTTTCACATCCCAACCCACCGCTGTTACTTCTGGTGTGCCCCAAGGCTCTGTCCTGGGGCCTCTTCTTTTTATTATTTACCTTCTTCCCCTTGGCAATATTTTTCTCAAATATAACATTAATTTTCACTGTTATGCTGATGACACCCAGCTCTACCTTGCTGGTAAACCCACCTCCTCTTTTCCACCACCCTCACTTATTGATTGCATTTCTGAAATTAAATCCTGGTTCTCTTCAAATTTTCTTAAATTAAACAGTGACAAAACTGAGGTTCTCCTCATTGGTTCAAAATCATCATTATCCAAAACCAATAATCTTTCTTTTATTATTGATAACTCTGTTGTTTCCCCATCATCTCAGGTCAAGAGTCTGGGTGTCATCCTCGACAGTACTCTATCTTTCCAATGTCACATTAATAACATCACCCGGTCTGCTTACTTCCACTTACGTAATATTAATCGCATTCGCCCCTCCCTCACTCCTCATACTACTGCCATTCTTGTTCATAGTCTTGTCACTTCTCGGCTGGACTACTGCAATTCACTCCTCTTTGGTCTCCCTAATAAATCTCTTCACAAGCTTCAGTTAGTCCAGAATTCTGCAGCACGTATCATCACTGGAATCCCATCTTTTCACCATATTACTCCGGTCTTGCAGCAGCTTCATTGGCTCCCGATCAAGTTTCGTATTGATTTTAAGATTCTGCTACTAACTTTTAAGGCCATCCATAACCTCGCACCTCCATATCTGTCTGACCTTCTACATGTTGCCATTCCATCCCGTAACCTTAGATCCTCTTCCTCCACCCATCTGACCGTTCCTCCCGCCCGTCTAACCACCATGGGGAGCAGAGCTTTCAGGAACTCATTACCTGCGGATCTCCGAAATATCAAATCATATTCATCTTTCAAATGTAAACTTAAAACACATTTGTTTAAAATGGCTTTTTCTTCTTCCTCCTAATTATAGTGGTTTTGTTTGGTTTTAATTTTTAGATTTTCTGATGTTTTAAGTTGTTTATAATTGTGTTTTGTATTTATTTATTTGTTTGTTCGGTGTCCTTGAGTTCTCTGAAAGGCGCCTTGTATAAATAAAATGTATTATTATTATTATTAAATCTGCCAGTCACAAAGAAGACTCCTCTGGTGCCAACCCTATAAAAACCAGGCCAACAGGGAGCCAGGCATCAGACCTTGACTGGTGAAAAAGGAGGACAGAGTCTCTGAGTCCCAAACCACACAAACCATGAAACAGATGAAACAAGGCTGATTTTTTTGTTTTGTATTTCAGTTACGATTAAACGGGATGACCCGGCTGGTACCTTTTAGCCTGCTGTTGTGGGGTACAAAATCTACAAGTGCTAGTGATGTGTTTGTCATTCATAGGACACTGTTGAGTTTCTGTGTGTATGGCTGTGTATGTGTGTATTAATCTTAAGGTGCAACAGTAGACGAACCCGGTAAAGAGTAAGTAGAGGGAAATACCATGATAATACACCTTCCTATAGCAGTTTCTTCATGGCCACATTAAAATATATCTAAATTATATACACTCATGGGCCACTTTTTTAGGTACACCTTGCTAGTACTGAGCTGGACCCCCTTTTGCCGTCAGAACTGCTGCAGTTTTTCATGGCATAAATCCAACAAGGTGCTGTAAACATTCCTCAGGGACTTTGGTCCATATTAATATGATAACATCACACAGTTGCTGCAGATTTGTCGGCTCCACATCTATGATGTGAATCTCCCTTTCCATCACATCCCAAAAGTGCACCATTGGACTGAGAACTGGAGCCTCATGTATAACGGCATGCATAGAATTCACACTAAAACATGGTGTGTGGACAAAAGTGGAAATGTCCATACGCACAAAAAATCCAGATATATAAATCTGTGCGTATGGCAAGTTCCACACACATCCCCTTTATAATCCCAAAGAATGTGAAATTTAACACACATGCACACACCTACAACCCCATGCCAACTCCTCCCAGAATTTTACATATTTTAATATGCAAATCAATGTACTTAACCTTCTATTCAGTGTTTGTTTAAAAAACATTGGAAAAGACGTTAAAGGAAGAAGAATTTCAGCAAATGTGAAGTGGAGACAAGGAATAACTTACTATTTGTTGGCTTATGCAGTGGTATAAGCAACAAAAGCATGGCAGGGACACACGAAAGTTCAGGTTCAGAAAATCGCACAGTGCCAAACAGAAAAAAAGAAGTATTCAGATATCACAGTCAACATGAAAAGACGAGCCATAGCCCACCATCTGTTAATTTTGTTTCAGACAATATTACAAAAGCTGACCCTCAATCCGAGGACGAGAATCTAGGTGTTGCTGTGCCAAGCCCATCTTTGGGCACTGACTACACACACTCCTCTGCCTCTGAAACTGCTGGGTGACCATGTGGATATGTGCTGATGGAGTCACAAAATGCAATAGTGGATGCTGTAAGAGATGTGACCAATGAACTAAAGAATATAAGGGCTATACTATGTGATCCTGACCAGAAATTAAAGGAATTGGTTAAAAAGTAAATGCTGCATCTGATCACCTTTTTTACATTCTCCTGATTACAATCAAACGAAATTGTAACGCTGTCCTATCTGGCTGATAATTTGGTGGGTCAGGGTCAGGTCCATCATAGCGCTTCTCTTCAGGTACAGACAAGCCACGACACACTTTCTGTTGACTATAGAGCAGGACATTAATAGAGTGGAGATGCTTTCTATTTACATAAGCATATTAATTCTCTGAAGGTGCCTTTATAGCATATCACCAGTCACCACAACGGATCGATTCTCTGCTCTTTACTTTGAGGTGACTCGCTGTCCTTAAAAGGACTGCTTGCCTTTTGCCACACTAGTTGGAAAAAGCACCTGCAACTGTGTGGAGTTGCTGTTTCTTTAGGTTTTCCAGTTGTATATGATGTAATGCCAGTTCATTCTTTTAGTGATTAATCCCTGGCTGATGTAACTTGTCCAATGTTATTGCAATAGCAGTTTGCATGCAGTTGACCACTCCAATTACATTTGGAAAAATGGATGTTGCTGCGAAATGCTCTTTTATGTTTTTTAGTTCAACCACAGTGTAAAGAAATTTTATATATCTGGATGATAAGTGGATAATACCATCCTATACAGCTGGCATGACCAACCCAGCCACAGGAAAAGCACAAACTAGTATGTTTCTTCGTGCCAGTCTCTAAGCCCAAATAAATGTAGAGGGTTAAGTCAGGAAGGGCATCTGGTGTAAAACTTTGCCAAATCAATATGCAGACAACAATACAAATTTCCATACCGGATCGGTCAAGCCCCAGGTTAACAACAACATTCACCAGTACTGTTAGCCATCAGGAGGCTGGTGGAAATTGGGCTACTGTTGGCCGAAGAAGAAGGAGAAGAAGAGGGGGGAGACGTGTCCGGAGGCAGGAGGAGAGGAGGAAAGTAAAGAGAGTGGAACTGAGGGTAGGAACTTTGAATGTTGGCAGTATGACTGGTAAGGGGAGAGAGTTAGCAGATATGATAGAGAGAAGGAAGGTTGATATATTGTGCGTGCAAGAGACTAAATGGAAGAGGAGTAAGGCCAGGTGGATCGGAGGTGGATTCAAATTGTTCTATCATGGTGTGGATAGGAGGAGAAATGGAGTAGGGGTTATTCTGAAGGAACAGTATGTCAAGAGTGTTCTGGAGGTGAAAAGAGTGTCAGGCAGAGTAATGATTATGAAGCTGGAAATTGGAGGTGTGATGATGAATGTTGTTAGTGCATATGCACCGCAAGTTGGGTGTGCAATGGTGCAATGTTGGTGAAGGGAACAGAGGAGACGAGGAGGTGATGGGTAGGTATGGTGTCAAGGAGAGGAATAAAGAAGGTCAGATGATAGTGGATTTTGCCAAGAGGATGGACATGGCTGTGGTGAATACATATTTTAAGAAGAGGGAGGAACATAGGGTTACATACAAGAGTGGAGGAAGATGCACACAGATATATTACATCCTATGCAGAAGAGTTGATCTGAAGGAGATTGAAGACTACAAAGTAGTGGCAGGGGAAAGTGTAGTTAAGCAGCATAGGATGGTGGTCTGTAGGATGACATTGGAGATCAAGAAGAGGAAGAGAGTGAGGGCAGAGCCAAGGATCAAATGGTGCACTTTGAAAAAGGAAGACTGCAAGGTTGAGTTTAGGGAGAAGTTGATACAGGCACTGGGTGGTAGTGAAGAAAGTTGGGAAACTACAGCAGATGTAGTAAGGGTGACAGCAAGAGGAGTGCTTGGTGTGACATCTGGACAGAGGAAGGAGGAAAAGGAAACATGGTGGTGGAATGGGGAAGTACAGGAGAGTATACAGAGGAAGAGGATGGCAAAGAAGAAGTGGGATATTCAGAGAGATGCAGAATGTAGACAAGAGTACAAGGAGATAAGGCACAAGGTGAAGAGAGAGGTGGCGAAGGCTAAAGAAAAGGCGTATGATGAGTTGTAGGAGAGGTTGGACACTAAGGAGGCAGAAAAGGACCTGTACCGATTGGCTAGACAGAGGGACCAAGCTGGGAAAGATGTGCAGCAGGTTAGGGCAGTGGTTCTCAACCTGTGGGGTGGGCCCCCCTAGGGGGGCGCGAAGTGACAAAAAGGGGGGCGCGAAGAAAAAAAGAAAAAGAAGAATCAAAAATATGAAAAAAAATCTGTTGAAACCAAAAAAATTAACTTAAACTACATTCTGATACTAGAACAATAAATATAGAGTTAGATAAATGTCGATAAAAGTTAAGTAGATATAATAAAATATGTATCTACATTTCAAAAAAATTATAGGGGGGGGCGCGATTAAAACTGTTATGAAAACTCGCAAATACTTAAAGGTTGAGAAACACTGGTTTAAATACTTGGGATCAACAGTAAAGAGTAATGGGGATTGTGGAAGAGAGGTGAAAAAGAGAGTACAGTCTGGGTGGAATGGGTGTAGAAGAGTGTCAGGAGTAATTTGTGACAGAGTGAAAGGGAAGGTCTACAGGACGGTAGTGAGACCAGCTATATTATATGGGCTGGAGACGGTGGCACTGACCAGAAAGCAGGAGACAGAGCTGGAGGTGGCAGAGTTAAAAGATGCTAAGATTTGAACTGAGTGTGACAAGGATGGACAGGATTAGAAATGAGGACATTAGAGGGTCAGCTCAGGTTGGACAGTTGGGAGACAAAGTCAGATAGGCAAGATTGCGTTGGTTTGGACATGGGCAGAGGAGAGATGCTGAGTATATTGGGAGAAGGATGCTAAGGATAGAGCTGCCAGGGAAGAGGAAAAGAGGAAGGCCTAAGTGAAGGTTTACAGATGTGGTGAGAGAGGACATGCAGGTGATGGGTGTAACAGAACAAGATGCAGAGGACAGAAAGATATGGAAGAAGATTATCCGCTGTGGCAACCCCTAACAGGAGCAGCCGAAAGAAGAAGAAGAAGATACAGCTGGCATGGCGCGACTCGGTGATGTTTGTGAAATACCAAGTCGGTCAGCTAGATGACGTTGAAAAGCTCATGCGGCTGAAAACCCAAGAGTGGACAGAACTTGCAAAGGAGCAAGTAGAGCACAATTCATCAAAGTCTGCCTTTGTAAAGCCGACACACACAGCTCCAAGAGGATAGCTCTTGAAAATCGGCTTAAAAAATGACTTAGAAGCCAGTCACCATCATCTATAAATACAAGCTCTCTTCTAATTCTTCCATTTGCAATGCCTTCCAACAATGCTAAAGCCAAAAGAGCAAAAGTATGATTAGAAGAGCGATAAACATCTCGTACACTTGCATGCGTCTATGTATGCATGAAACCTGTATACTTAAATTCTTGTTGTATGTGAATTTGAATGCTTATGTAACTCCTTATTGAACTAAATAACATATTTAGGCAGAAAATACTTTGGTACGCACAGCCTTTTAAGTAAACACTCAGGTGCACTTCCTTTGTTTTCCTTGCTTTTCCATATCACAAACTTCTCTTATCATTTTATAGGATCTTCTTAAATACGCAGGAAATACTCCATTAATGAAGAACTTCTATGATCTCATCAGCCCCATGAGATATGTGCTGGCACTTGGACTTTTGGTTACACTGAGACAAATTCTCTTGCAATCATTCTATAATTGTTTAACAAAGCAAAAACAGAAAACAGATTGTTGACTGTGCAGAAGGACTCACAAATGTAATTTCCCTGTAGGTGTTACATAACAATTGACTGATTTGAATTTGTACCTCCAGCAGCTTTAATTTCAGGGTGGCGATGTAGAATAATGTTACAGGGTGTACTTTTGGTCGGAAATAACTAGTTTTCCACACAGGATGTTTTGAAAAGCTTAATCCAGAAATATCCCAGAATTATGTTCTTTTGTCCCTGATGTAGTAGGCAGTGTTGGGCTTTGCTAACGGTAGTTAAATCGATAGAAAGTGGCAGTGATTACAGAGCACGGTGGAATGTTCTGGAGAATCATCATTATTTACCATCAACAATTACTCTGTCTGTGGATCTACCGTATTTGGAGAAGCATCCCACACATGCAAGACAAATGCAGAGAACAAATAAACTTGTTTATAAGAATGAATTTAGTCAGTTTTACAGTATATGTGTTCAATAGTGAACATTTCTAAAGTCTGTATTTGCTTCAAAAGAAGTGAAGATTAAACATTATAAAAATTCCCAGCTGCTTAACACTACGCAACCAGTAGTCGGAGAGTTATCTCAGTAACTGAAGTAATTGGATTTGCTTCTCTGAGAATGCCAGATTATGTGATTAATACTGCCAGGATTACGGATCCCTCACAATGTTTCAAATGGCCAAAGTATTGCAAGCTTGCTTGCATTTTGACAGCCAGTTGGCAAGCCACCAGACCGCTCATGGTGAATGAAGGGTGTATGGTGAACTCGACCAACTTCTCAGCCCACCCATTTCCTTCTTCTATTCTGTTGTGTTGTCATAAACACAAGACATCGGACAGCCAAGCATCTCTTCTCTTTAGCAGTCCAGAAAACCCGCTTTTGTTCTCTCCTTGCAGCATCATTGTATGTATTGAACTTCCTGCGGGGCACTCACAGGTCATCAACTCTCACATACACAAGAACCCTCCATTATGACTTAACACAAAATCAAACCAGTTTGACTGGCTCTTCATAGGCTGAGGCGTTTAGTTAGGATGGCACACTACATGGCTGGTGTTCACCGGTGCATGAAGCAACTCGCTAAGATTACATCAGTAAAGTCGATAACTGAGAACTACACGAAAGATCATGTGATGTGACAGGGGCTTTAATATCTTGTTAAATTCTGAAAAATGAGTACTGAAGTTACTTGCAAAAAAAGAAAAAAACACAACTTTAACATTAAAGGAGAAGTTTAGTATTTTTCAAGTTGAAGCTGTTTCTTCATAATCAATTTATATATTACTTTGCACCATGAAATAAGCTTTCTAAAGGGATGCATGTTTTATAAAATATTTAAAAATAACAACAAGTAGCTCTCTCGTGCATTATATAATGGAGTTTTGGGGTAGCAGTATCTCATTGTGAAGAAAAGCCTTGAAACTTACTAAATATGTTAGTTGTTCAAGCCAAAAACATTATTGAGTGTTGATCCACGGCTTGAGATTTCACACATTAAAGAGGAGACAAAACAACGTCAAAGTGTTGGGACACCACCATGGTGACCTCATATACTGAAATAACAATTGAAAAACATGCAACAAGATGCAGATAATGTACTTTCACAAGGGAACTCAAAACTGAACTGACTCAAAATCTCCAAATGGGTCCCATACAGAAAAGGGCAGGTCCAAGATGGCGGAGAACAAAAGTGACATCAGTGGTGGAATCATAAACATAGAATTACTAGACGCGCATGACCAGCAGCATTGTACGTCAACGTCACCGCCATATTGCAAGTGGCACTGCTGTGGAGTGAAGTAATGGATAAAGATGCCTCACGTATGTGCTGCTTGGGATTATACAAACCGTTGTACACTCTAAACCAGATCCCGGGGGATTACATTTCATAGGTAAGGGTGAACAATTGTTTTGGTTATATTTGGCCATTTGAAAATCCCGTTTTATAATCTTAGCACTCAAGCTCACCTTACAATAAAATTAAACAACATTAGTTAAATTAAAACAAGAGCATGATAAATCAGAAAGAAATAATTAGCAAACAAACAAAGATAACTGGCAGTAACAGTGCAAAATTCACAATTGGTATGCCAGTTTGAAAAGATAAGTTTTGAGGGTAGTTTTAAAATGTGTTTTTGAATCGAGCTGATGTATATGAGAGAGAAGAGAATTCCCGAGTTGAGGAGCACTATGAGAGACGCTCGAGCTCCCATAGCACAGAGTTTGATGTGTGGTCAGAAAGTACAGCTGCAGATGAGGATCTGAGTGAGCGAGAGGAGTGTCAGTCTGTAGGGGATCAGTGAGGTTGTGGAGAGCTTTAAATGAGCGGTATTTAGTATTGTATTCTGGGAGCCAGTGAAGTTGAGAGAATAGGTGTAGCATGTTCAGTGGATTTAGAACAACAGGTTATTATCCTGGCAGCAGAATTTTGAATACGTTGTAAGCGATGGATAAGTTTTTGTGGGATGCCAGATAGAATACCATTACAGTAATCTATACATGAGGTGACTTGGGCATTAACCAATATTTCAGTACTGTGTTGTGTAAGAACAGGATGAAGTCTATAAATGTTTCGGAGATGGAAGAAGGCAGTCCGAGAAATGTTACTTATATGGGAGGAATTATTTAATAATAATAATAATTATTATTATTATTATTTAATAATTGCCATTTTTAGTGTATACAGTAAACCCTCGTTTATCGCAGTTAATCCATTCCAGACTCTATCGCAATAAATGAATTTCAGCGAAGTAGGATTCTTTATTTATAAATCGAATATTTCCACAGTTAGAGCATAGAAAACCTGTTTACGACCTTCTAAATACGTTTTTATAACATTATTAGAGCCCCCTAGACATGAAATAACACCCTTTACTCAAAAGTTTAAACTGTGCTCCATGACAAGACAGAGATGACAGTTCTGTCTCACAATTAAAAGAATGCAAACATATCTTCCTCTTCAAAGGAGTGCGCGTCAGGAGCAGAGAATGTCAGAGAGAGAGAGAAAAGCAAATAATCAAAAATCAATAGGGCTGTTCGGGCTTTTAAATATGCAAAGCACTGCCGGACAAAGCAGCTGCAAAGAAGGGAGCATTGTGAAGGTAGTCTTTCAGCATTTTTTAGAGAAGTGTCCGTATCCTGTAGGCCAGTGTGCAAACAGCCCTTCTGCTCACACCCCCTCCGTCAGGAGCAGAGAATGTCAGAAAGAGAGAGAGACACAGAGACAAGCAAACAATCAAAAATCAATATGTGCAGTTCGGGCTTATAAGTATGCAAAGCACTGCGTGGGAAGCATATCGTATATCATTGAGGAGTTTTATTTAATACGTAAGACGTGCTCTGATTGGGTAGCTTCTCAGCCATCCACCAATTGCATCCCTTGTATGAAATCAACTGGGCAAAGCAACTGAGGAAGCATGTACCATAAATTAAAAGACCCATTGTCCGCAGAAATCCGTGTACCAGCGAAAAATCTGTGATGTATATTTAGATATGCTTACATTTAAAATCCGTGATGGAGTGAAGCCGCGAAAGTCGAAGCGCGACATAGCAAGGGATCACTGTAAATGGATATAAATAATTCCATGTAAGGGATTTGTCAAAATCTGTTGTATGTAAATGATACTGTTTTAGACATTATTGTTTTTTCATCAGAAATCCCGGTTTCCACGTCTACCTGTATTAGTTCAAATGGCACTTTTGCCACTCGCAATAGGGCGAACGCGTTGACGTATCGTGTCGACTGGGCAACACAGTGAATGCGGTGTCTACCTATATATGTCTATGGGTGGAACAGCCATCACTCTGGTGTTTTTCAGAGGGAGGAGCAAGAGAGAAGGCATTAGAGCACAGGACCAACCTGTGGTTTAGAGGGTAATGACTGTCACCAGAGCCCTTAAGCCGTCTCCCATGCACATGCAAGTGACAGTACAAGTTGCAAAACAGCATATCCATGTTGTTTTAAGAAAGAAATAAAGCCAAAAGCAAGCCATCATTGTAAGATTCATCAATAACAACAATTTATCTTGTATATAGCCCAAAATCACACAAGGAATACATCAATGGGCTTTAACAGGCCCTTTTTTTTGACAGCCCCAACCAAGCTTAACTCTCTAAGAAGACAAGAAAAAAGGAGTGAAATATAATGGAAGAAATCTTGGGAAAGGCAATTCAGAGAGATACCCCTTTCTGAGTAAAGTCTGCAGTCGTCCAGTTTAAAAGGAGAATGGCTATGTACTTTACCTCGCCACATTTCTTCCTCTGCTGCACCTTTCAGGGTTAGGGAATATGAATTCACATTACAAAGTCATCACCAAGTGCCGTTATTGATATTGAATGTTGATGTCCCAGTGTCAATTACTGTTCTGTTCTGTAGACAACTACAGTCAAAAAAGTTTTGCACTAACAACAAAAGGGGAGGAGTCCAAGTGTGAATACAGAGAATTAGCAACGTGTTGCACTTAATGGTTTAGTATGTTTGAAGCACAATGTCAGCCAGATTGGATCTAGTTCAGTGATGGATAGTTTCCAAGAAGGCCTTGCATGCAATTTCCTCCAATCACAGTAGCAGATCTTCAATTTGCTTGTCATTGATGACATTTTTGATATGCTGACCAACAAAAGTGCCTTCATTAATCTTGCCATTAGTTATTCACGAAAACATCTGTCTCAAATATCGAAATCCTTCACCTTCCTTCTTCATTGCTTTCACAAAATGTTTCATCAGTCAGAGATTTAAATGAAGTGAAGGTAAAAATCTGTGGGTTGGGTCGACAAGTGCCACATTCTTCTGACCTGGAAGTAAATGCTTACAGAATGGCAAGTTCTTTATAATGTAAAGAGACTATGAAACATCAGTACCTGGTATATCTGAGCTACAAGCCTAGTAGTAGTACCACTAGTTTTAGATGACCGCAGACGTTCTAGTTGCAGTTGTTGCACCGTATATATAAGCTTATAATATGACAGGAAAGCACAAAAATAGGTGAGAAGACATGATAAGACAATTGGAAGGTGATTTTTTTGATCAGCGGGCCAAAATCCATCAGATTAACCCAAAAGTGTTCAGAAGGTAGAATATACCATACATTGTCCAGTGATGAACCTTGCCAATCTATAAACATTGCACTTACTCATACCGAACAAAATTAAAATCGATTACTTACCATAAAGGGATAAGTTTGCTATTTTTCAAGTTAATATTAGTTCTTCTCGATCATGGTATATATTAATATGCCACATGGAATTAGGTTCTAAAGCGAAAACTAAACAACACCATTCTGCTCCTGCATTTTAAAGTAGAACTAAATGAACAGGAGTCTAAACATTGAAACAAAAGCCTTAAAATTACCATTACTTTGAAGCGGCAAACATTTTGATTTAGGAAATGTGCCTTCTGTGTTTCTGAAGGGAGCTTGTCACAACCAAAATAAACTGGAATTGAAACATTTGATCAGATTCTTAGTATTCGTTCATTCATCTGTTCACAAAGGTAGTCATCGGTGGAGATTTGACATTTTACAAAGGCGTGTCACCAGTCTTGACCAATGCCACTTAAACTATGCCTCGCTGTAGCTTCAGGCTGCATATTTTCCTCTTTTAGTCTGTCGAGTTCTGTTTCATTAATGGTTAGGTTCTGCCATGGCTTGTAACAAAGGATATTCTGTACAATAATGTTTGTGCCAAATACAGACAGAGCAGTCAGTATGCCCTGAAATCATCTGGTTTGAATACATATTTTCCATGATTCAAAATGTGCACCAGGGGTACATGCATACTTAGATTATATTTGTTTTATATGCAGTGTCAGTAAACATACCAAATCCCATATAGACACAGTGGTTTAACAGCAGACGTGCACTCAAATCCTATGTTCCCTAAGCAGTGCCCCGTTTAAAGTCAATTTCCATATTGCATCAGTTGCCATAACCTTTGTGCCATTTCAGGAATACGTCAACGCCAACCAAAGAAAACTGACTATTTACTGTTTCATTTTCAGACATTGTTAGGTCTGCTGGGAGCGAGCAACATTCCAGTATTGTATTCTGTATTCTTCCTTCTATGCTCTTTTCTCCACATTGAAACTGATGCAGTCTGTGTAGTAATTACTCCAAAGAGAAATAGGAGCTTTTGTGGAAGTTTGTTGTTTAACTGGTATCTTATAATTACCTTAAAATAAGTTCAGCTTGACAGGTAGCAAACAAAGGGAAATTTTCAGTCATCCATTTTTTGACTGATATTGCTTACTAAAAATGTCCATGAATCCACGTTATAAAAGAAATCATCTCTGTTGGCTTGACGCAGATGTTACTCAGCTTTTAATATAAGAATACAGCAGTGGTATGAAGGCAGTTCTGAAGCCACAACAAAACGTTATGCTGTCCAAGGATGAAAGTACAACACCACCTACATAATGAGAATGCGCCCAATGGAGGAAAGGAAGCCTGAGGCTTAGTTGGATTAAGATAATTGGACTCTCTAAATTACAGAACATCTCATCTTAGGCATACTGAAACAAAGCCTGCTATATGGACATGGGTTTGAAATGTTGAGGTTGGATGTTTTCTTCTGCTTTTGACTCCTTGTATTTGCTGCCTGGTTTCTCTTCAAATACACTTACAAATTGATTAAAGTCTGAATATTATCTCAGTGGAATTGGCCTTGTTGTCATTGACCTCATCTGCCTCAGTGATATATGTAATAGTGACTGGTGCTTGCTCGAGTGATTTGTTATTTGTTCAGTTCTTTCAAAGTTAGTGATCAGGAAACCAAAGAATAAAGGTAATGTGGCAGTAGAAGCTCCTGGCCTCTATTAGAGTAATTGTGCAGGCCGTCAGGGGTAATGATAAAAGAGCCAAAGGATACCGTTGTCCCTCTGGCCCCTGAGGTAGCCATCCTCAGTCATATTGCTAATGTATTTTGGCAGCCCTTTTCAAAGGTAATGGATTTGGGAGCTGAGCATCTCACCCGTACATCCTGGCAGGAGTGCAGCTCTTGAAGAGGTCCTTGGCCTATGCTGAGGTAGTAGCCCTTTCATTGGGTAGCAATTTGGATGTTGCAGCATGAGTGAGACTGGTTAGCAGAGTGACTTCAAACCAGCACTGAGATTTTTGAAGCTGAGGTAGCAAGCCTTGGCCACTGCTGTCTATGATGAGAATGAACGATCAGCGAATAGTAAGGAGGTAAGTATCATGGGTTATACAAGGCTAATAATTTTGGCATTTCCAGTATTAACTTATCCACCAATATACTGTCAAAGTGTCTTAAGTATCTTTCGTGAATACTTCTTCATGATAAAACAGGTAGCAACATTCAATAACATCAATTATAACAGCAACTAGAATGGAGTTTTTTGAAGTGAAACAGATATGTTAGAGGAAGCTACACTCCTCGGACTGAAAGTTTGCTGCGGAGGGAGACAAACAATGCAGTGCACTACTGGTTTCCTTTTAAAATGACTACGTCTCACAAGAAGGTTTTGCATTCTTTTCTTCCTAAAATAACGTCAATATGCTGTTTTGCACATTATGTCTGCTTTCTCGAGATAGAGATCAATACTCGATAATACTCTTCACATGAAAAAATGGGACATTTTGGTTTTAAAGTTTTAAAGCTTTTGTCCTCATGTCTGGACCCTTGCCCCTTCACACCCATTTTAAAATGCAAGAACAGGCTATTTATTTTTTAAAATGTGTAAAAAGTTTTTTTTTTAGAAAACAGTTTTCATAAACAAATTAATATATACCATGAAGAAATAACTGAGATGGGCTGGTGCCCTGCCCGAGGTTTGTTTCCTGCCTTGCGCCCTCTGTTGGCTGGGATTGGCTTCAGCAGACCCCCGTGACCCTGTTGTTAGGACATAGCGGGTTGGATAATGGATGGATGGATGGATGGATGGATGGAGGTGAAGAAATAACTTCAGCTTGAAAAAATACCAAACATATTATTTAACAAGTGTCTGTTTTGAATGTGTAAGGAACGTTCATGCAGATAGTGACCAGGTTGGATTCAATCCCAGAATTCCATTTCCAAATATACTGTAGCAAACTGTGCCCTCATCTGATAATTTCAATATTTCAATTCCATGTTCCATTCACACATTGCATTGATGGCTGCTGACATTAATGCCACATTACAGCTTCTGATTGCACACACAGACAAAGAAGCAGGTTGTAAAGAAGTAAGAAGGCTATCAGACTATTAAATGTAATTGTATAAAACTGTCAGTTTTAATTATGCACCCATGTAAATTTATTAGTTTAAATGATCTCTGGCATACAATTGTATATATTGTTAACAATCGCATAGCCAAAAGAAATGTATTCTGCATTTATGATCAAAGCATATAAAGAGAGAACTTGCATAATGGCTATTGGGAATTTACATTGCCTTTATGTTTAGGATATCACTGAATATTGCATAAGGATTGGTGCTAGTCCTTAGGTTTATGCTCACTAGAATGGCCTTTAGCCACCATGCTAGCATCCATTAAGCGTTCGGAGAGTTGGGGCCTGCAACACTTCCAATATCTCCCAAGTAGGAAAGCAACTGAAATTGAAACACAGTCTCTAAAAATAGAGCTCCAACACCCAGGTCACTAAACTCATTTGCATTAAAAATTAATTTTCTTTCTGTAAGCCTTGCATCTTCTTCTCTGTGTCCATAGTGATTTACTTAACATTCCTTTAGTCAGTCCATTGAAGATTTAGATCATGGACTCATTGAGAAGCTAGATAGAAGATTCCTGAAACATTTCATCACAGTTAAAATACGCTGCAAAGGTGAATTATGTTTTTAGATTTATCATAATAAATTCTTTAAATTGTTAAGACATTTTATTTATAACATTAATCATAACACTTTAATAGTCTAAAGCAATAAAAGATCCAGCAAAACATCACTTATAAAGACAAATGCAAACAGTTTTCAGGACAATTAATGAGGAAGTCACATCAAGTAGGCCTTAAATAATGTAACATAGACCAGACGAGTCAAACCTGCCTATCCAAAACAAACTGTCACAGCATCATCAGGCATAAGGCAGGACACCAGTCTATGTCAGGACCAAATCTCACTCACACACATACACTCATTTATGTCGTCACGTACTAGCACAGCTTACAGGTGCCAGCCGGAGAGGCATTGGTTTTTAAAAGGGAAGCACCGGGGACTGAGCATAACCTCGTTTTTAACTGATTTTTATTCTATATATTGATTTTAACCTCCACTGTTCATTGTTTATATGGATTATTTATTTATTGAACTGTTTTGAGCATTCCACGTTTTGGACACTAATTGATATTTTTTTTAATAATAAAAGCATTTCCCCTTGCTCGTGTGTTTTATCCTCATCAGCTCAGTTCATCTGGTTACATTATCAACAGTTTTGGGTTCAAGAGGCTTCCATTATGCCTGAATTGATGCTGTCTAATGTGTGACGAACTTGAGCAGTGATGACTGGGGCCTACGTACCTTGGGCACTAATATAGACCACTAACTGATAATGATCTGGGTGTGATCCCTGAATATGAAGCAGCCCAATATTGCTACTTGTTCCTTCATTCTTTTCAGAGACCTGTAACGTGCCCCTCTTCCTGATTATCACCAATGCTGGGTTGTTGCAGTAGATAAACAAGCAGGGCAAATAGAAGGTCTTCATGTAAGTTTACAAAGCAACCCTCCCTTTATTCTGTTGATCCAACAGTCCTCTTGAAATGGAAGAGCTAGTCAGCAGTCAAATTCTATATCCACAAAAAAAAAAACCTTTACTGTTTGTTCAAAGCTGAGTACACCAGAGTCCGTCAAATTGCATTAACCTATTTCTTATTAATTATAAGTTGGAAAACAAAAAATAAACAAGCAAAATAAACAAGTGATAAATGTGGCAGCCATATTTCATACAAAACACAAAGCAAAGAATTGGTGACAACACAGAAAAGCAAATAAAGAACTTGAACATCATGTTAACCAGATTGTGCCTAATCCTCTTTAATAAAACCCCTGTGTGCGTCCAGGTGTCTGTGTGTGTGTGTCTTCTGGTGAAGTGCGCATGCACGGGCCGCGCCGCACATCGCACCGTGCCCCGTCCATGCGCACGACACTGTGGATGCCCACACAGTGAATGGCCTAGCCGCGGCCGCACATGATGAGCAAATAAAGGACATAATTGCTGGAGAGAGTGCTGATTGGGTAGTCGCGCCCACCCACATAAAATCCGTTGCTGGGGAGACACCACACATACAATAATCAGCTGCACACCACCACAGATTTAAATACTTACTGGGGAACCGCACAGCACTTGCTGGGGAGACGCCACATGCACGATTATAAGCTGCACGCCACACATTAAATCTGTTGCTGCGGACACTGCTGCTGATTGTCCAATGTTGTGACAGAAAATTAAAGTCATATTATGGACATCAAAGCCAGTATTACTATCAGAGAAAATTACAGGCATTTTAAGGAAATACAAACCAATATTACTTCGAGAGAAAATTAAAGACACACAATACAGTGACACATATTACAGCCACATACAAGCCAGTATTACTGTGAGAGATAATATTACCGATTATACAAACAAAAACATGCCACCCAAAATAAAAGGACACGTCAAGTAGGACAAAAGACACAGACAATCAAATTCTATATAAGCAACATCTCTTGGAAGAACGGTCAGCTCAGTAAGTAAACATCAACAAAAGAAAGGCTGAAAGACAAAGAAAAATACGAGCAAATAGATCGATTGAAGGAAAAGAAAATGAGCGTCAGAAAAACGCTAAAAGAGAAAGACTCAGAAAAGTAAACCTTAGAAAAAGTTGGCATTTACTTGCCAGAACCAGTATTCAGCCACAGTCAGTTATATGTTGCATTATCAAGAGTTAGAAGTTTTCCAGATGTTGTTGTCAAGGTTGTAGATGGTGTAGATGGCCAAACTCAGGCAGAATATTTACAAGAAATGTTGTCTATAATGAAATTTTATAGAAACATTTCATGAGGTAAAAAAATAGAAACCTTTTCCTGAATATCTTCTTAAGATATTGTGTATTACAGATTGTTACAAAGTTTTACACTAAGGCAATATTAATTATACTTACTGTATTGTCACATACATTTCTATTTTACTAGCCAACCCGTGGCGTACCATACGCCGCATAATCAGGCCGGTTTTTTTATAATTTTTAAGCACAGGGAGAAAATTTAACATTTGCAAAATCGGTAATATAATAAATCAGCAAGAAAAGCAACATTGTAACAATGCACGGAACGAACCAACACACAATCGTCCGTGCGGCGTAGCGAGGTGGGAGGGGGGTGTGTACAAAGTGCAGGAGCATCTAAGAAGACGCATGTTTGTTGCAGATGCGAATTGCTGTATGTAGCGTGTACAACACTTTGCTATGCTGCACGCGGTCGTGCGTCGTAACCGAAAACTCGTTTTTTAAAGACTGCCTACTTCATTGTGTTTTAACCTCAGTTGTAAAGGAATATTTTAATGATCCCATGGGATACCCTTCGCAAACAGTTTTACACGCTGCATATGGCGATTCACCTCCGCGAGAAACATGCCTCTATTAACAGTCAATGTGTGGGAGGGGGGTGTGTACAAAGGGTAGGGACGAAAACAGTGGGAGCGTATGGTTTGCAGCCCGAATGGGGTTTAACGGCTTACCCACGCCTAGACACATGCTCAATCTCATGCATAATTATTTATTGAATGGTAAACACTTCTGGAAAGACACGGTTATCTAAAACAGGTTAGTGTGAGAATACAACAGTAAGTGAATGAAAAGATGGAACTGTGGAGAGAGCAAAATACAACACAATAGTGAACCCGCGGCATAACAAACGCTGCATAATTATTTATTGATGGTTGAACACTTCTGGAAAGACACAGGGACACCCCTCGCAAACTGTTCTACACGCCGCATACAGCGATTCACATCTGTGACAAACAAACTGTTTTACACACTGCATACAGCGAATCACATCCGCGACATGATTTTTCCTAGATGGTCCTGTCGCGGCCACCCTCGCACTCGAAGCATACACACTGCCTGCTCATGTGCCCGGTCGCAAGCCGCGTCCAGCCTGGTTCTCGAAGCATACACACCGCCTGGTCATGTGTCCGCTCGCAAGAGAAACTCACGGAGAGCCGCCCACCAGCTGCCTGTGTGTGTGCCTCTGTCTGTCTCTGGCGCGGCTTTCTCTTGCGCTGCCTCTGTGTGAACCGGTCAGGCACAGAGAAGGTCAGCTGCTGACAGAGCGTCTCGACTGTTGCAGGGCCTGCATTGGTGAAGCAGGTGAGACGGTAATGAAACAGAGGCACAGGGCTTATTGGTTTTTAAAGACTGATTCCTTCATTGTGTTTTAACAATTGGGCTCCTTCCTGTGTGCGCCATAGGTGTCTCACTTGTCCACGCCCCTTCCGGCGTGCTTTTCATGGTTGTCTTGCCTTAGTGAATTAAATATATAGATTTTTATTATTTTACTTTAGGCTTCTTGCAAAAACATTTTTGACAAAAAAAAAAAATTAAGACAACAAACAGAATGAGGTCAAGATCCCTTGCCTGTTCCTACTAATGTTTATGCACTACTGTTCTAGCGCCCGTTATTGTAACGGCCTTAATGTCTATTAAAAATATAAAAGGCTATCAGGACACATTTGTTTAGCATACACTGTGCATGGCCTCTGTGAACCTCAGCAGTAGAGGTCACCTTTGACAGCCAGTGGCCCTCACTCAAATTAAAACTTGTCTTTTCTGGGATGTTGTCTAGAAGGTGTGTGGCTCACAGCTTGTTTTAGATCTCCACTTGATGGCCCTTCCAAAACTTTAATCCCACTGCATTTTGTGGCCATCTCAGTAAGTGAACCTTTTCATGTTTTGTTCAGATTATCATTCAATGAAATAAGAATCTGCGGTGGGCTGGCGCTCTGCCTTGCACCCTGTGTTGGCTGGGACTGGCTCTGGCAGACCCCCGTGACCCTGTAGTTAGGATGTAGCGGGTTGGATGATGGATGGATGGATGGATGGATGGATGAAATAAGAATAGAAATGACTGGAAAATCTTAATTTATACTGCACTCCAATAAACGGCTGAATTCCACCAAAATCCAAATCACCTCATCTGAACCAATTAAAAAACATGGTAATCATCTAATCTTAATATCTTCATCTAATTCTGAGTGTGTATATTGCATTGGGTCTGATGATACAGTTTTAATCGCTAACAACCAGCTCAAATATCCTTGCCATAAAGTAAGTTAACAAATAAAATTCTATTCAAATATGATGTTTGAAATGGATATGCGCTGCCAAGGAGCCAAGGATTGGGAGCCAAGAGGCTGCTATTCTCAGGCAACCTCATTTGTTTTGATGTTAGGACTCGCAGTATGAATCATTTACAGTATTGGCATGTAGGTCTCGCTGAAATGATCTGGAGGCAAATTAAGCAGTACACATCATATGTTCACTTCAGCTTTTTTGCTCAATAAATAAGTCAATCTTGAAATTTGGGAAGTGGTCAGTTTGACCAAATCAATACAAAAAGAGTCAATACCTATTAATTATTTGAAGGTGTGTAAATTGGCAAATGGCAGAACCTGAGGGGGGTAAATGTCTAATAAATTAGTGTCCTTGGAATGGAGTAAGGCGGAGAAGAGTAGGAGCATAAATAAAAGGGGCACGTTCACTAAACCATAAGGACAAAGTTAAAGTCACCTTGCTTTCAGTATCCTGTTAGGTGTATGGGTATGATTTGCAGTAGGTTAGCAGCATTTGTGTGCTCTTTTTTCTTTTCAATTTTGACTGCTAGAATTGATAATGAAATGGATTATTAGTCCCTAAGTGTGGTTTCATGAGTGTTTTCTCACCAGGGAAGCAAATCCCTGTTTCACTACAGCACAATTTGGCAGTTGTTCTTGTCAAATAGGGAAAACATTTGAAACCTTTGATTTAAAGTCCCTTGATGAACACAAAAATTATGTTATGCAATGAGAATATAATACTGTATATACAAATTCATCGGTAGAACTTTGAATTATAAAAACTCTGAATAGACTTGGTACACTATCTACATAATATTATTCTTCCCACTGTGATGGAAGCCTTGTTCTTCAGTGAACCCCAAACTCCTAAACACATTCATACCAAGAGTCCCGGGTTCAAATAACGGAAGGTTTATTAAATTCACCTCCACAAAGTAACACAAGCACACAATATACAGGTTTTCTCTCCTCACACTTCTCTTCTTCTCACCACCGCATTTCTCTCCTCCAGTTGAGCGTTGCCCTATGTCCTTCCACCTCCACCTCGCCTGGGTAAGGGAGTGCAATCCCTTTTATTACAGACCTTCTGGTGCCAGGGAAGCAGCCGCATGGAAGCACTTCCGGGTCATGTGAAAGTCCATTACAGGAGGGAGCTTGTCTCCCTGCAGTGCCCTTTTGTGGCACCCATTGACACCAGCAGGGCTGCTCTGCCAGACTACATTTCCTGGCATGCCCTGCTGGCTTGCCACTGGGCACTGATATCCAGGGCTGCTGCCATCTGGCGTGGTGGGAGAGTAAAAAGCCCCCAGTGACATCTTTCTCTTTCAGTGGGCTCTCCGTCCATCCCTTCTAGTCCTTCCTTCCGGGTCTGATCCCCTTCTCCTCCCCGGCCGGGATGCCTATCTGCTTGCTAGTAGCCTCCTGTCTGGGTAAAGGAACCATCCCCTCTTTTGGCTGGGATGCCCGTCTAGCCAATGTAGCATCTACACCACATATGCAGGAAAATAATTTGTGCTTTACAAATTTACTTGTGTATACATATGTTATAATAATAGTTGCTTTATGTAAAATCACAGAGTCGGTGCTGCCAAGTTCCTTTAACACTGATGCACAGAAATAATCAAATGGAGGTTACACAAACACGGCTGCTTTTACAGTTGGCAGTACACTTAGATGAAGCTGAATATTTAGTATAATCTGCAAATTACAGACCACAAAATGACATTTATTAACTGACTTACAAGAGAAATGATAATACTCACCAAGTTTGTGACAACATGAAATAAAATGTTTCCTTTGAGAAATTGTATATTGATGGATTTGCACCAGTGATAGCATATAATTTTCTGTTTGCCTTCTTCATTTATTTGGGACTGACATTGCATTATGCATAAGAGCTGCATGGCAAGAGATATTATTCTTATCATCTTGCACAAATCTGGCAGTTTGGGTTAGCTGGCAGGGAGGACAGTGTTCATGTATTTTCACCCTTTTCTTTATCGTAAAAGACAAGCTAGATTGACATACAGAGATATGAGTATCCTGAAATGAAGTGCACACATTTGAAAATGTTTTTCTGATAGCGACAGATAGACTAATTGAAAGATATATCAAATTAATTTTGAATTACTTGCATACATTATTGTCATTTAAAACATTTTTTTTTCAGATTTTCCCCTATATTCCAAAGACATGCAAGATGGATTAATTGGAAGTCTGCAAATTGCATGGATGAGTGTGTCCTGTGACTGGCGTCCTCTGCCAGAATGGTTTATTTTCACTGCTCTGGATCCCAGTAATGGAAATGGTGAGTTTGGAAAATGAATCAATGGACGGATATGTTAAATACATTCAAAGTTTTCTCAGAATAACTTTACTGTTCATGTATTTTAAAATAACTTCCTATTTATTATGAAATACCACTAAACAGCTTCCTGCAAAACGATCTATTTTAGAATTGAACTTTGTGACTATTTCAAGACACCTTTAATTGGACCGCAAATTAAATATATGCTGAAATAACTTTCTATTGTAATATATGTCGTTTGAGATCTGATGTGTAAGACGTTTAACTTGAGGTCTTTAAGTTGCAGTTGAGTCATCTGAAACACATTCAGAGACATTTCCATTTCATTTTGACCAAATTAAAATATATTTCAAGATATTGTACACAACGTAAACTAAGATACTGGAAAGTGCTACTTTCTAGTCTGATCTCGGTCTAGCATTATCTGGGAGAATCAATATCATTTCAGTGGATCCTTCCTTTAAAGGAAATGCTCACGGCATTGCACTCTGAGGTTGTGGGTTCAAATCCCACTACTGACACTGTAGGACCGTGAGGGAGTCACTTTTCCTGTCTGTTTTCCATTTGGAAACCCAAAAAAAATGTAACCAATTGTATCATAAATGTTGTAAATTGCCTTGGATAAAGGTGTCAACCAAAAAAAAATGAACAAATGATTATATACATTTTGTATATAAAATAACAAAGACCATGGCTGTGAAAATAAAAATAAAAATATTCAGTCAATGACTGTAATGGGGATTAAAAATGCTCAGAAACAAAAATACAAAGGAGGGATGAACTGATTTACTGTAAGTACTGCACAAAGTGCATTTGTTCCTTTGCTGTTGTTTGCACTGCTTCAGGAGGCATCTTGTTTTACTTTACTGCTAAGAGAAGTTGTGCTTTGATGTTAACCTAACCATACAATACAGACCCCCCCAACCCATTACCCCTTACCCCCCCACCCCATCCCATAAACCCTCTTTTTTCTCTTCTCTTATTCCATGTTAAGAATGTACATCTGCATGATTTTTACATTTATTATAAGACATTTAGAAATATTTCCATTTTAGCTAGAGATTTAAATGCTTAACTCACTTTTGTTGCTTTCATTATATTTTGCTCTTTTCTCTGTGCAGTTTGGCTCCTTCATTGTATCTTAATAATAACAACTAAAAACGAGCAGAGCAGTCACCCAGGCAAACGACACTGAATCATGAAAGACTGCAACTACTTCAGCGTCAGTCCCACTAATTAGAAAACTATGGATCAATTAAACAATTAGAACACCCGGAAAAATAAAATGAACACCAAGATATTGTTAAAAAGAAAAAACAATACATTATTTCCATATAACCGCTTAGTATATTTATTTTTACCAAACTTAGTTTTCTAATTGCTATATTGTTCCTAAAACACAGAATCTGGGCAATAACAGGATTCCAATTAAAAACAGAAGCTGTTTGGAACAAAAACCTGCAGCTGCAGGTAGTCCCAGGACCAACGTTGAGAATCCCTGGTATAATACATACTTACATAAAAGTATAACTCTCTCCTATTTGTTCTATGGCTTCATCTTGTTGCCTGAAGGCAAAGGTATAAAAGGTAGTATAACATATTGTAACAAAGGCGCTATATAGGCGCCGGACCTGACACAGATGGACACAGAGGCACGTATAAACTAAACAAGACTTTTTATTTTTTCTTCACCCGTGGGCGCACGTCTTCCCCGTGACCCACAGGCAATACACAGTCCCCAAGCACTAATAAGCACAGCAAACACGCCAACAATCCTTTTCCTTTGCCACCACTCCTCCTCAAGCGTAGTCTTCCTCCTCCTGACCCTGGCTTCCTGAGTGGTGGCGGCTGGCCCTTTTTATAGCCCACCCGGAAGCGTTCCAGGTGATTGACCACCTGGTCTTAATTGGGAGATGGAGTCCTCCACAGCCTGGTTGGGGAATCACCATTGGCCAGGGAAGCTGCCACCAAGCTTCCCGGGGAAGGTACTGAGCTGCCCATGGTTGCTCCCCCGGAACAGATGCAGAAGGGGCATCCCTGCCGGGCATGGGACCTGGCTGTCCGCCACAATATAAAGGCTAAAGGCTCAGATTTGAGACATTTTAATGAGGTCTACATAATAAAGAGTGCAAAAAAGAAAAGGGGGTAACCTAGGACTCTATACAACAAAACAGTCACATAAATATACTGTACACTTTATTTACTCAGGTAGTCTTTGTTACAACTAGATGAGTTATCAGACGATGCCCAGGTGAGAACATGGAAAGAGAAAAAAAGTATCAAATTAACACTACCACACCTTTTACCCGCTTGTTACATTTACAATATACTGCAGCTATTAAAAACCTTGTTTTTAATCCAGTATTTTAGGCTGTTCCTACTCATTCAAATAATGCCAAATCGTGGTGGAGACAATTAAGGCCCTGCCGGGTGTGACTGGGGGACATGGCACAAATAGTGACGGAAGTGCTCGATTAAAGAAACCCTTAAATGTAATAAGCAGTGTGGAAGTGTGGTTCTCTCGATAGATCTCACTGTAGTATGTCACGCCACTCACTCCAACCCCAAAGTGCCCCCACTTCCCCTCCACTGCCTGAAAGTCAAACACCAGACTTATGGTGACAAGAACTTGTGTGCCAGATTTCAAGTTTGTGGTCTGAAAAAGAAGGCTGTCTGCGTAATGAACAAACAAGTAAGCAATCAGAGATTGAGAGATACAGACATTATGTTTTGCTTGAAGACATGAAAACATTTAGTGCTGAAAATCTGCAATAATACATGAATCATTAAGGAGCACTTTTATATTATATTACATTATAGCGACCCGTGGTTGAGTCTTAAAGTTTTTCAGAGCCGTACTCAGCCGTGCACTTCCCCCAAGCTGGTCGGCCAGCAGAATGCCAGCGCCATGCACGCAGCTGTACCTAGCTCATAAAGCCAGCGAGCACTCGTGTCCCATACACCGCACGACTCCGAGTGTCTCGGCAATCATTGCTTAGATGAAATCTTAGCAATAAACAGCTCTGTCCAGTTGTATCTCTTTATTAAGCAGATAGTCAGAAAACAAAGCTCTAAGCTCATTGCACAGCCATTGCCAGGGTCATTAACGAAGCCACCTTTCTCATTGATGGTAACTATTTACAATTTAGTAACCCCGGACGGCAATAACCCAAACCCACCCTACCAGTTGAACACAAACACATACAACAATTTCAACAGGAACAATAATTCGATTGCCTTGCTAATTTAACACAACAGTAACTTTTACATAAACTACCCACAATGCATCATGACGCCAGCACTGGCTGCCGGGTCACTACAATATTATATTATATTATTATAGCACAGCAAATTCCACTCCATTTTTAGGTGCATTCACATATAATGCAAAAAGCAACTACTGCAACAGCAGTACTGTCCGTCTCTCCACGTGACACAACTCACTTCCCAGTGGACTGATGTATGGGAGTTAAAAGTAATACTTTATATACATAAAATTGTAATAAGACTCATAATATTCAGTTTGTGCAATGTGTTAATAAAAGGTTAATTAAACAAGGTGCTCCATATAAGTGAACAGAATACAAACATGGCAAGGATAAGTAGGTGTTTTCCAGGGAAAGCAGCCTGAAGAGTTATGGGATGGATGCAAATAGCCTAATGAGATACATTCAAATATAAAACAATCCTCAAGCACCCACTTATATTGTAAAAGGGTTAATAGATTGCTTGACCTTTAAGCTTAAGGTAACATTGTGTGCATAGGTTTGTAAGAAGATGTCATGATCGACAGTTTTTGTTAATTTATGTTTATTTTCTATGGTCATTTGGATCATTATGGATCTTGATCAGTTTAAAAAATATTTAGTTTTTTTGTTATTCTGTAGCACCATTTTGTTTTGGTCATAGGCACTGTCATTTTCGGACAATTATATGGTTCATTTCCATGACAATGGTTGCACAATGAGTGATGTCAATTATGTGACCATATAAAGATCAGCACAAATGCTTCCACATTATCCAAGACTGGCTTAAAAACTACTAATTACTGATGATCTTTCCCTTAGTGTGTATCTGATTAAAAGACTTTTCTTAATTTTTGAGTGTGGATTTTTCATTTGTGCTTTGGCTATAAGAAAGATAGACTTGACTTCCAGGTGCAATGGCTTTTTGTTTACATGTCCTCCCCTGTTCCTTTTTTAAAAACAGATTTCTGTCTCTTCAAGATAAAACTGTAAATGATTGGGACCTTTTCATTTAGAATTAATTTAATTTAATTAATTTAGAATTTGAAATTAGCTATGTAGCAATTTGTAAAGTGTACAAATAACATCACCATTGAAATGTCATTTGTTCGGTTTTTAGGATGATGCAACTATTGCTTCATTTCTGTAAAGCTTCAGTCATAAAGGTACTGTGTAGCATGGAAGATCTGGAATAATTTTCTTCATTGACAGGCTCGCCATCTGCAATATCGCTTCTACGTTCACAAGCATCTCAACTGGCTTATGACAATGAAGACTGCAACTCTGCTAAAAGCAGACCACCTGATATAAACGGTTTAGTTTGTATTTCTTCATCAATCTAACACCTAGTATTCCATACATCTTGTTTTTTTCTGCAAATAAACTTATACAGGTTCAGAAGAAATAATGTTTGTTATTACCTCACTGTTGCAGTGGGCTGGTGCCCTGCCCGGGGTTTGTTTCCTGCCTTGCACCCTTTGTTGGCTGGGATTGGCTCCAGCTGACCCCTGTGACCCTGCAGTGAGGAAATAGTGGGTTGGATAATGGATGGCTGGATTACCTCACTGAAGCTACTTTTTGTGTACTGAGAGTAGCATTTGCTGAGGGGTTAGGGGTCTTTTCCTACCTAAGCCACATTCTACAGGGAAACGGGGAAGCTGTTGTTCAGTCCTTTCAATAGTTAAAACCTTGTAAACTGAAGGAAAGGTAAATGACTGTACGCCATAGTCCCAGAAGCATGATGGCTATCATCATTGGGTGATTATTTTGGGATGTATAGGTAAAGCCAAGGTACAGTTTAGGGGCATTTGTTCTTGTTCTCCAAATAAATAACCTTTGGGGATAGTGTAGTGCCTTTCTTGAAAAGGATAACACACAACTGCAGTGTTTAGGGTTATACACAATACAGCTTTCACAATTAAAACAACTGATTTGGTTGAAATTTGGCACACTTATTCTTCAATAAAATGTGTTATGATGATTCACATTTCGAGAGATATCTTGAATACAGCATGCTGTACACATTTTTTAAATGTTAAAATCATTGACTGAGAAGCATTGGCAAATCTACAAACTCATCTGTCTTGAAACGGAGAAGCATTCTGTGAGACTTCCAACTACAAATTAGTTTATTGTTTCACTTTTACCTTGGGAGCAGTTACTTCAAATCGCATATTTTTTATATATAGTTTTAATCTAGTTCGGCAGATGCTCCTGATGGCCAAACAATGCTGAAACTACATGTCTGTAATACACAGGATAGGGTGAGGACAGATGTAGGTGGGGTTGAATGACCAAGTATTAACATATAGCAAAGGTAAGATGTTTGATGTGTATTTCAATTTCCTAATACTGTAATGACATTCTTTATTTTTTCAATATGGTAAAAATGATATTGTTTACTTATTCATCTCCATACAGTATAAGTAAGTACCATCTCTTTACTAGAATGCTGGGGTAGGTCTTGTTATATGCCAACAGTTTGGTTTCTGCCTCTGCACAAACCTCAGCCGGACGGCTCCTTGAAATGGAAGCAGGTATGTGACATGACATTCAAGTCGAGAAAATAAAAAAGGAAGCAACTTAACTTATGTACAACTGTATGAAAAAGTGGAGAAAGCTTTATGCTACAGTGGCTAAACATGTACTCAATATTTCTGTTACACTAAAAAACAGCCTCACAGCTGCATTACCTAAAGATTATAAGGATTCTGTATTTCTCCGATATTATGATTTATTGCTGAAAACGCCTCAATGATCCGCTATCCCATTCAGATGCAGCCAACAATTTTCATGTGAGATTTTAAATCTCATTCGGTAACTTATTTGAAAAATGCTGTTTAGAAATGTGAAACATAATAAGCCACAGACCATTTACATGCAACAACTAACAATAGCACTTGAAGCCTTTTATCACTTGAGTTAGAATCTGCCATCTATGAAAGCAAAATCAGGCACATGGTATTATAAAATGCTATTAAAAACATTTTATTTACACTATTAATGCATATAATTACATCCTAGCATCACTGTCATTTGTAATATGATTGTTACAAAAATACATTATCAAACAAAATTGTGACAACAAACACTTTGATGAAGTGCCCAAAAACTTTAAAAATGCTCCATCTTTCAAACCGCCAAACACTCCTGAATGCCCCTTAAATCATACAGGAAGTCAATCATGTAGTTTTGTAATTGTACGTTGTAAGGGTTGTCATGGATGTGTGTGGGTGTCACTGCAGTTTGCACCTTTCTCTAGTCCTGTTAATGGTGAAATGGCTGAATGTGCAATGCCGGCCAATGGTTCTTGGGGAAGAGAGCACCTGGTTTGGACAGCCAAACAAACGGTAAGGGGAGGAGCCAGCCATGTGGAAATGGGTAGCGGGAAAAAGTTAAAGGAGGAGAAGAGACGCCACGAAAACAACAAGAGGAAAAGTTACGCAACTTGCTGGAAAAAGACAGGTAAACCCGGGTTCACTTCAGAGAGAATCATTTTCCTTTTCTTATGAATGAGATGAAGTCATTCGGGAGAGGACCTGACGAGCCAGCGTAAGGGACTGTGTATGTTTATGATTCCTAGGGCATGAGGTACGGCTCGGCGCATCCTTCACAATAACAAACTGTATATGATTGTCAGAGGGGGACATTTTTTGTACTCTGAGTCATTCCATTTCTCTCTTAGGAAAAGAAACATGTCAATATTACATTTAAAACCCAGCAGATGAACAGGCAATAGGCACCCTTTGTTGGCACTGGGGGCGAGAAGTTAAAAGGCTGTTTGCAGATTGTAGGTATTTGCTGGATTGCATAGGAGTCACCATTTTGAAGTTTTTGGCTGGTTGAGGCTACAAACAATACCAAGTTGTGATAACAGAACTGCTCCTTCCTTGGAGGATGTCTGTATTTACCTGACTTGGAAATTAATATGTTTGACAATATTGGTTTCTAAACAGCAGATCTGTACTCATTAATGGTTGGTGACAATGCATTTTGTTAACTTGTGTTTTCATTAATTGTTAAACCCAGGAAATTTAGATGTGACATTGTTTAATCCTTTTTTCCAGAACTGATAATTGCAGGGACTGAAGGAGATTTAAGC
This sequence comes from Polypterus senegalus, assembly GCF_016835505.1. Lineage (NCBI taxonomy): Eukaryota > Metazoa > Chordata > Cladistia > Polypteriformes > Polypteridae > Polypterus > Polypterus senegalus. The sequence goes on along the minus strand of NC_053163.1, from coordinate 75,487,634 downwards.
TTCTGGGCAGGAGAAGGCAAAAGAGAAACAGTAATAATAATAATAATAATAATAATAATAATAGATTTTATTTATAACATGCTTTTCATTGACAAAATCTCAAAGTGCACTGCAGTCCACTGAGAATGCTGCCAAGACTCGCAGAGAGCACAGGGGCTCACTGGCAGACTGGGGTATGTGGCTGGTGCGACGTGAGGGACACGGATGGCAAAACTTACCCTGAGGGAGAAAGAGACAGCTCCACAAGAAGACGGTTGTGGGTCCAGCGAGTGAGAGAAGCTGCATGAAAGGACCAAACAAAGCTGGCAGACGAGAAGTGAGGTGTGCCTAGGTCACAGCAACACAAGGAGCCCAGAGTGGAGAAAAAGAACGACGAGGAGACGCTGACAGGGATTCCATGATTGGACAAAACTGTTGGGAAACGAGTGTCCGGTGAACAGAGTGCATCGGTGGACAGTTGGACGATTAATTGTTGGGGTAACAGTGCACAAACTGGACTCTGCACCACTAAAGGTTGTATCCTCCAATTCTGTTTTTGATGGACTTTTAGAGTGTGGACTGTGTGTTTTCCTTTTAAAAAATATTAGACAGAAGTTTGAGCAGAGGTTTTCCGACTCTTGTGTGGCACCTGAACGAGGTGGATTGCCTGGTCGCCACGTTACGTTCAGAGCTCGCGGAGAGGTGGACGAGGCAGTGAAACTGCTAGATACTTTATATATTTCGACTCCCGGGATGTCTCATGGTTGGATGCTTCCTGAACTTGCAGCTGCCGTGGGCAGAAATGCAGGTGCAGCTGGATGAATTTCAGGTCCAGCTAGCGGAAATGGCAGAGGTTACGGTAGCATGGGATGAAGCTATTAATGGATACGTGGATGCAGCTGTGACCAATTTGTGTTAATGGGTGCGTGTATGTCTAAGAAGTCTGGAACAGAAGCTGGCAGACTGCTTACCAAGGTGTGATCAACAAAGAGGGGGTAATACAGGAGCATTACTTCGTACTTTGAAACTCTGCGCTGATCGACGCCATTGGCTGAAGTGTGGCTGTGCTATTCCTCTACCACTGCCACTGCCGTGAGGCTGGGGTTTCCAAAGCCTTCTGTAAATATGGAGGGGTACTTCAATTTATTGAGCAGGCAGGTGCATTTTTGAAGCTACACCCATTAACACTAGCCGAGTTGATGGGCTCCTTGAGTACGTCTCTTCAATGATCAACATGCTACTGGTGGCAGGCGGAAAAAGATATTAAAGACTGGGCATCTCTCTGTACGGCTTTTCTGGATGATTTCCTACCAGATTTTATCAAACTGAAATCTGAAGAACAGCTGCTGGCTGGCTGCTTGTCATGGTTCCTCACAACCAATCAGATACTTTGTCTACGAAAACCATGCGCTCTGTTTAAAATGAAACCCCAAGGTGTCATCAGAAGACATGGTTAGATGCATTCTTGGTGTTTGTAACCCGAGGCTTCCTGTAGCACTTAGGGGCAAGGTGAGCTCAGTGCAATAATGTCAAAGATCGGGATCATGATAGTGAAGGATTGGGCTGCTATGAGGGATAAAAAAAAAGATCCACCTGGAGGGACCTCTACCAGAGAAGCACCCAAGGCCAAATCTCAGGAGGACAAGGATCGTTAAGCTGGGGCTGAGCTCACCATGTTACCGGGGCATCATCGGGGATGCTGTCCTTGACACCAGGAGCACCTTCACCTTAATTGCAGCTTGTGGGGAAGTTGCCCTGCTGGCTGCTTAATGGAGGCACAGTAAAATTCTTCTTCGCAGATGGGTGAGAGTATGGGGATATTAGCAGGGTTCTGATGTAGTTTATGTTGCAGAACATATCTTGGGGAAATTAAAGTGTGTATCCTGGAGGATGCATTCATGCCCATGTCATAGCTCCTAGGTCTGGATTCCATAGTGACAGCTGACATTTTGAACCCATGGACTCATGACTATGTAATGCCTGGGGGTGGGGTGTTCAGTTTTGAGGAAAGGGGGCATGATGAATTACAGTGGCTAAAATTAAATAACTATTTGGCAGTACTAGTTAAAGATATCAGCCTAGTGCAGGACAACATTTGTTCTCGGCCTTATGAAATACAAGCTATTCTGAGGCAATGGCCTATGGTATGGACGGACAAACTTTGTCATACAGATGTTATTCACCATCATATCTACACTATCAATGAAGTCCCTGTCTGTTAAAGAGCTTGCAGAGTTTCTCCTATGAAGAGAAAGATAATTAAAGAATGGGTCGATTGTATGTAAAGGGATGGTGTTAAGCCATCTTCTTTGGCCAGGGAATCCCTGGTGAGTTTGATGTATAAGGCCAATGGGATATTTCACTTTTGTGTGGATTACCTTGGTCTGAATGCCAAAACCACCAATGATGGCTAACCTATATCCCTGGTGCATGAAAATTTAGAGTCTTTACAAGGAGCAGTGGTTTTTAGCACCCTGGATTTACAATCTGGCTAATGGCAGGTTTGCATTGGTAGAAGACGGTGCAGCAAAGACTGCAGTGATTTTTGTACAATTCCTTGTTTTATCTATATAATAAAAGCCCAGCGTGGTGTACATGTCCGGGTCTGCATTCCTTTTGGCTGTATAGCCGCCCCGTAGAAAAGCCCCAGTCCGTCCCCTCTCAGAATTCCTGCTTACACCCCTCCGTTCTTTACCCTTTGCTTTTATTTTTCCTGTTCCCGAAAATCTTTTCAAAACAAAAGTAAAGAAATAGACAGAGCGTCACATTAACGTCTTCTCCCCTCTGCCTATTAAATAATCAATAAAAAGAAATAAAAAAGCATGAAAGAAACAGAAACCATAACCTACCCTTACAGCGTCCACCGCGCTTCTGGCGTTACAGCCAAACACGTGGTGTATGCAGGTTATGAGGTGTGACGCTAATTAACGCCCGTACTACAACAGATTATATTGTTCATATACTATTAACTGTTTACAGGGATCAACTCTTTTGGGGAAGTTCATAACAAAAAAAAATGTAATTATAAATAACATGTGCACTTGAGTATTTCGAGCCCCGCGTCTGAATCGGATGGTTCCCCTGGTCACCAATTCGTGTGTTTCACTATGCCCACTATGCCTTTCCGTCTTCAGCTACCCATGTGCACTTGTACGGAGGAGACCTTACAGAACAATGCCGAAACGAAACGCAACTAAACCTGCTGCTGCGAGAGAGGACACATTACATTGTGATCACGAAGCAAAGGCGTGACAGTCGCTCGCAAGAAACGGACACTCAGCATTCACACAGATTAGCTCAATGACGCGTCTCTGCCACACAGCGAATGGCAACTGAAACCCCTACAGAGAGAGAAGACAGATTACGCCATGATCGCGAAAGAAAGAGGCAAAAGCGTGCCAATGAGACACCCGACGAGAGGTCCTCACGATTCAGTCCTTCAACTGTGGTCATCCAACTTGCAGCGTAGCGCGCGCCAAGTTGCTAGTTATATAATAATTCTCATTTAACCCAACTTTTGCTTCTGTACTTGTGGCGGTTGAGTAGGGAAGAAGGGTTGGTGGCTTTCTTTATTTACGTCTTTATTTCTCTCTCTCTTTGCTGCCATTCTAGGATGGCAGCGCACATAATAATTGTGCCAGCTTGGGGAGCGGTACAATGTATACCTAATATGAATCTAAGATAATTGAAATGAAATTGTCAATATTTTATTAAATGTTATGCAAGATGCATTTTAGGATTGCTTTAAATATAAATTTGGCCTGCCAAAAGTAATATGGCTTATGTTCTCTTGTCCATGGTTTCATCCTTTAGCTACATACCACATTTCATACTAGGCCTTCTGGAATTTTAAATTTGCTCAAAAAGGTTATATAAATAATGGGTATGTTCGGACTGAAGGAAAGTTCACTACTGGTGAGGTGAGTAGATCTGGCTTTCTTATGTGCTTTTATTGATCTGTGCACACTATGCGTGGTATACAGAGTAACTCCCTCGGGCAGTGGTGCATTTTTGTGATCAAGACAAGAACCTCTCTGAAAAACCAGGCACTGTCATCATTATGTCCATCCATATTATCTTTTATAAATGCAAGAAATAAACATTTTGCTGAACTGCATATCTGTATTCAAAAGGCAGCACTTTTTCAGATGAGAGGATCTTGAAAGAAGCACTGTACAAAATGACTTTAAATGTTACATGAATACAATCCGTCATCTTGTGTATGAATTGCTGTATACTAAACTAATGACATGTGCATATTATACTGTAGTAAACTATGAACACAGAATGGTAAGCAATGAGAATGAAGCAAATAAAGTGAAGTATTATAAAGATATGCATGTAGTTATAGTACTGTAAACATTTAGAAGTTTATTTTACTAACTATATACCATAGTGTATTTGTGCATATTTATATTTTAATAAAATAATTTGAGCATGTTTCTGTATGTTTTTTTTTTACTTTTGTATTTTTACTGCAGATTTTATTTATAATTTATGATCATGTTTATATGTAGTACATGGCAGTTATTCAGTAAAAAGGTTTAAAAAATACCATTCTTGTCTGGATAAGTCTAAAGTGGTTATGCCATTTATTTGCTTTTCAGAGAAAGATTTATAGTGGTTGAGGGAAGACACAGGAAATCCAAAGTTTTTTACCCCTAATAACGATTGATCCTTTTGGCAAACAAAGAAAAGCAAGTGCCTGGTAACATGTGATGGTTGCTCAAATGAGCAGGTCTAGCTTGGAGGCGCTCCATCCTGAAGTCAGCTCTAGTCCAAATATGACCCCATTTTTTACGGATGGTCAGCTTTTATAGGACTTTGACCGGAAGGGGGGGGAAGTGAGTTGCCCTCACTGGGGGTCTTCTCAGTGCTGTGGATGGGAAAAGAGTCGTTACTGACAGTGCCCTCTCCTGTCCTGGAGTGGAACTACATACCCCGATGAGCCAAGAAGGTGATTCTCCAGCAGGCATACGTGACAATATACAGTATAATATAAACAATCTGCAATTAAAATACATAAAGAAATTTTAAGTAACAGAGGGCATCCAGACTTTATACAGTGATTGACTTAAGTAATTTGGGTTTCTTACTTATTGTGCTCTAAAATGAAATTGAGCCTCAAATGAAAATGAAATCCATAAAAATAGGCAAACTTTATCTCTTGCCAATGGTTTATATGGTGACAAAATATTTCCACCAATAAAGTAATACTAAGTAATAAAGTTTAAATCATTCTTAATTATTTTTTGCTTAGATTTTTTTCAGTCTACTATAGCATATGGTAACGGTGTGGACCCTTACATCAGCTGGCCATAATATCAGCACTGAGTGATCCGAATAAGCAGCATCAGCACCAGCCACAAAGGAGCCTATAAAGAGGATGATCCTGCCACAGTCACACTGTCACCATTCTAATATGTCCTTGTAAGGTTTACAAGCCACCAAAAGGAATGATGAAGTGACTGAAAATTGCTGGAAAAGTTGTGTAATGAGGCAGGGCCTTAACTTAAAAACCAAAATCGCCTGCCACATTGCACCTTTTTTCATGTACAGCTGAGACTGTGGCTGAACTCACTGTACCTGGAAAGCATAAGTATAGTACCGGCTCTGTCAGACAGGGTCTCGCTGGCTATCAGAAAATATTTTGAAAATATGAAACTGCTCGAAAGCTGATATTGTGTCCTATAACTTAAAATCCCCTGAGGACATAATCAACAACTGCAGTCATTTAGTTTAACATCCCTTCTGACTAACAGTTGTTTAATGTTATGCTGGCTTTAGTTAGTCTTCCTTATGAATTATCAGCAAATCAAGCAGTTTTCATAAAGGAAGTTCTTATTATCATGCCTTACAAATTGGTCCCCTCAAAAGAAGCTGTTCTTCAAGACATGATAGCCAACATAATGAGCAACTTTATTTACTCAATACTGGCATGATTGGTTAATTATTTCTTAATTATCTCATAGAACACTTTGCATAAGCTCAATCTGTAAATTTAAGTTCTATCAATACTTAAATGTTTCCTTGATCAATTATCCGTACAATTGCAAATTTATGCAGCAAAATGAGAAATTCAAATAAACCCAAACACAAGTGAGAAGCATACTAATGTTTTGAAAGAGAACAGCTAGCATGTTAAATGGAATCTGATGCACACTCATTAAAAGAAAATAATAAAAACTGACCTTTTGATTTAAAAGAAAAAAAAAAAGAAAAAGACCCTCACAGAAAGATAAGGTTGCCACAGAAAAGTAAAATTGGTAGTAGCCACCCATGTAAAGGAATTGCCATTTCCAAATAATCAACATTTTAGCAAAGAATCATGGCCTGGATGGTTTTTACACCGAGGAGCACATAAAGATGCACACGTCAATTTTCTCATTATGGTTTTTCCTCAAAAGGTTCAATGCAGGACAGGCACCAGCCCTGCTCTGTAAGAGAAAAGCACACATAAACAGGGTGAAAGATACACACATAAAGTGGTCAAGTTCATCATTGAGCCTAAGCTGCCGAATGTCAGAGGGGGTGCTAACCACAGCAGCCCTCTGTGTTCACCAGTACTGTATAAGTGAAGCATTTATCACCAAATGAATCAACAGACAAAAGAGTCAGCATATCAGCTTCGGAAAATAAAACGTCTTTTCATTTTCTGCATGTGCTGCACCCTTTATACGAATGCAGGGAGCAGGTGCAAGTTGGGCACAGGGTAGGAGTTTTACTCCATTGCAGGGCGCAATTTCAGTCATTCATCATAGGCTACTGTATCTAATGGCCAATGTCTTTTGATATGAGAGAAAACCCAGTGCAAACGTGGACAATGTGCAGAGTTTACATAGATCGTGACTGTAATTCTGTTAATAAAATCGACATAATTTACTCAGTTCAACATAAAAAGAGACTATTTAAGGCTATATATGTAATTAATAAAGAGATAAAACCATAGCAGTTGATTATTTTTTCTTATTAAGTGGATTTACTGTGATTCATTAAGTGCCCTATTGGTGCTCTTGTTTCCTTCCGCTGCCCATCCTACTCTAAATCCAAGTAAGTATCAGTTCAATCCTAATGCAGCTGAGGTGACAGCAGATTTTATAAAAAGCTGTTTGATCGCAAAGACTATTGATTATCTACTAAAATATAATTTTTCACTTTTTTGAAGTTTTTTGAGACATCTCTGGTGCTCAGATATTTTTCATTCAGGTCAAACTGTTAACACCAGTGTGCAAATCTTTTACTCTATGAACACGCTATATTAATTGCACAGGGCTTGAATAAGATCTCTTCCAGCTGCTATCCTGCTGACATGCCAATTCAAAGTCACTGGAGTCTAATGCAGAGATGCTAAATTAGGAGAAGCCAGGAGTATTCCATGGGACACTCTGGCCTTTTCTGCTGCTGCTGCTCTCTTGTAATATTAACAATGCTGCTGATCATGGCAGAAGCTAAAAGGTTCTTGGGGAAACAGCTGGTATTCAGGGAGCGAAGAGGGTCAAGATCTGAAGGTATTAAATGAAAAATGAATATTGTGTGGCATAATATCTACATTTAATATGTGGACTATGCATAGAGGTTAATGGATAAAATTGATGAGAGCACTCAAATGAACTGAAGAAAACTACACAGTCATACATTAGACAGCCAGTCTTACTTAATACAAACGGTTAGATAGCCAACCTTACTTAATACAGATGGTATGTATAAAAATATAACAATGAGAAGGTTGTGAATTTAGTTTGAAGTTCTGTGGTGACAAAGTATACTATCCTTTAGGATAATTGGTCGATTTAATACAGATACCCCAACCAAATAATAGCAAAGTATTAGTTTTATTGAAAAATAATATCATGAATTGGAGTGTTTTCTTTTTCTGAACTGAACTAGTACTTTATTTCATAGTTGCTAAGAATTTTTCTTGGTGTTACATCTATACACATAACAAAGTACATGGAATTAAACAACACAATATTCAATACCTGACATCATCACATTATATCCAGTAGTAATTAAAAATATCTGAAGTAGTGTGAACCGCTTTAGTTTGGGGTGTTCATAAGAAATGTAATTGGTTTGCTTCATGAAGTAAAAGTACATAATAAAAACAGTTGTAGCAAATAATCAAAATGTTAAAATCTGTGCTTCCATTTAAACGTTTAAAGCCTAAATATTCTTAATTGTAATAGAAATGTATCATTTTTCACCCTCTGATAGATATCCATGAAAGGCTAGATCTCTAGTAAAAGATCAAAAATAACATTGTGTTCTTAATCAATTACCCTGAAATAGTCTAAAACGTTACCACAAATGGTTATGTTTTAAATTAGGCATTTTTAACTTTCTGAAGGTATTAAATGAAAAATGAATATTGTGTGGCATAATATCTACATTTAATATGTGGACTATGCATAGAGGTTAATGGATAAAATTGATGAGAGCACTCAAATGAACTGAAGAAAACTACACAGTCATACATTAGACAGCCAGTCTTACTTAATACAAACGGTTAGATAGCCAACCTTACTTAATACAGATGGTATGTATAAAAATATAACAATGAGAAGGTTGTGAATTTAGTTTGAAGTTCTGTGGTGACAAAGTATACTATCCCAGTTTTGATGTCACTACACTGGTTGCCTGTGTCATTCAGGATTGACTTTAAAATACTGCTTATGGTTTATAAAGCCTTAAATAATCTCGCTCCATCTTATATATCGGAATGCCTGACACGTTATATTCCAAATCGTAACCTTTAGATCTTCAAATGAGTGTCTCCTTATAATTCCAAAAGCTAAACTTAAAAGAAGTGGTGAGGCGGCCTTCTGCTGCTATGCACCTAAAATCTGGAATAGCCTGCCAATAGGAATTCGCCAGGCAAATACAGTAGAGCAATTTAAAACACTGCTGAAAACACATTACTTTAACATGGCCTTTTATAACTTCACTTTAACATAATCCTGATACTCTGTATGTTCAATTCTTCATAATAACTATTCATGGTGGCTCTAAAATCCGCACTGACCCCTACTCTCTCTTCTGTTTCTTTTTCCGTTTTTTGTGGTGGCGCCTGCGCCACCACCACCTACTCAAAGCATCATGATGCTCCAACAATGATGGACTGAAAGCCAGAAGTCTACGTGACCATCATCATCAGGTCCTTCCATGAAAATATGATGATTTATGTTAGGTAGAATGCCCAGAGGGGACTGGGCGGTCTCTTGGTCTGGAACCCCTACAGATTTTATTTTTTCTCCAGCTTTTGGAGTTTTTTGTTTTTCTGTCCACCCTGGCCATCGGACCTTACTCTTATTCTATGTTAATTAATGTTGACTTATGTTTATCTTTTATTGTGTCTTCTATTACTCTATTCATTTTGTAAAGCACTTTGAGCTACATTTTTTGTATGAATATTTGCTATATAAATAAATGTTGATTGATTGATTGATTGGTTCTTAGAGGGCTCCAACCACCCGTAAAATATCAAATATAAACGACACTCCACATGCCTATATTACCAAGCCCCATGTTTTTTTCAATTTTGTGAAAAGAATAAAAAAATAACTTCTCGTATACCATCCGGGTCGGATGATGTGGCATGTACTGTACAACTTGAAGTCCTTATGATCATTTTTGCTTAAGTCATTTATTAATTTATTCTGTATCAGAAGGGGCTGACTTGCTGCACAAAGTATGGTCCAAATTGGTCTAAAATGAGGGTCTACAGTGTCATAAATAGGGAGCAATCTAAAATGCTTGACGTCCTGCACAGCCAGACATTAAAAGAAATCGAACGGAGGTGGTTTTGTCGTACTGGCGAGTTAGGAGGCGACAGACAAAAAGAAAAAAAAAAAACCTGAAGTGATTTCCAAAGTTTCTTATATATATGTATATAACACAGACATATAAAACAATATAGTGACGTAGAACAGAAACGGAATGGAATAAGCAAAGCTGTCAAAAGAATGTCAGTACTGCAAAGCCGTAAGCACAGCAGGTGCATAGAGCACAAGTTGGATCCACCCTTGCAAACGTCGCCTTAAGCAACTAAAGCTGTTCAATAACTGACCCTGACACCAGCCTTCTTTCTAGCCAAAACGTTCACATACACTTTAGACGGATTACATTACTAACACATGTGAAATGAATCGTATGCTTTTGTCAAATGTATATTTACATTGCTAAGCAACAGCACGATCAAAACGTGGATACGCAGGAAACGTAACGATAATAAATAATTTTCAGAGTGGCACAGCATGTCACCACAAAGTGGCCCTCTAAACCTGACAAAGAACACCGGTCCTCCAGCCTCCCCGAAACGCCTTGCTCGACTTCCTCCTCTCTTGTTCTGCCTGCTCGCTCGTTGATTGCTTGCTTGGTTACTAAGAGGAAGTGCAGCACAGCTACGAGAGAATTTAGAAAAAGGGGAGGGAGAGACTTGCAGATACCACAAAGTAAGTCGAATCTCTATTACTGACCCACTGGTCCGCTGTGTGTGTTCTCTGTCAGATGAAGCTGACCCGCAGACTTGAGAATGACAGGAGTCTTCTCATTGCGCAGGCGCAAGCAGAGTTTGCAGATGCTGTGGCTTTACGTTACTCATGACTGTTTTCTTATAACTAAATTAAAATGTCGAGTTATTTTGTAATGGTAAATTAACAGAAACCATTATTGGGCATGCTTTGGTATTAAATAAGTATGATGACAAAGTTGACGCAGCTTATTTTTTAGAAGAGAAATTTTAAAAGTATTGGGGCGTCTGAGCTGTGCAGCGGTTTAAAGTGACACACGTTTGTTAACCTTCCAGATATGTGCCAGGTGTAGTGCATCTACTTTTTTGTTACTGTGCTTGAAGTTTTGTAGATCTATCAAAAACACTCGGTCAAGTGCTTTTTTGCATGTTTCTGCCCCCTACACCAACAAAACTGTTTTGGGGAAGACAATTAACGCGCACATACAAGATCAAGACTTCCGTGATGGGAACCGTTTAATACTTTGCACTTAAAACCCTGAGGTTGTGATGGGCACTCGCGTAGCCCAGAATTCGTGACCCAGAGCAGAGGTAGGAGTCCCCCTTAAAACATTTACTTAGAACCCCGGTTTAATTTCCCATATGTAGCATTTTGACGCATTTAACGTTTTTTGAATGCTGTTTTTGACATAAGAAGCGCACGTCTTTTAAGGCTACGTTCACAGGTACGAGCTCAAAGTGACCGTATCCTCTTTATTGTGTCGTGGTGTGTGTGTGTGTTTTTGACTACTCACATAAATTTTGCGACCGATCCGATCGGTTTATCCTGAGTACACATGCGCAAAATTAATACAACAATTTTGTCGGACAGATACAAGCTAAAAGATCCTTATTGCTGCTCATATTTACATCATTTTAGTACATGATGTGCGTAAATTCGTTTGCCCAAGATGGCAAAGAGAATCAAGAAAGAAACAATAGCTGTGTTTGTTTGAACTTATTTATTCCTGACGGTGTTCTTTATGTACTTTAGATGCTACATAAGGAACAGCAAAGTCATTTTTCACTTGTTTGATTTTCTTCACAGTTATTGTTTTGGCAGTTTTAAACGATCATTTATTGTCATTAGTATTCTATATATTTCTATGACAACACAGACCCTTGTAAATCTGTGGTATGGGCTTGTTTACCGTGTAAGCCAAGAAAATTGAGGAGCCTGGTAATCGGGAATTGCCAAAGACTGAGGGAGAAGCAGTCCCTTCAGTATCCGACAAGTCAATAAAATGTTGGGGTAGATGGTTTGATGCATCATTGTCTGATACAAAGAATATTATGGCAATCAAGGCCTAAACTCTGGCAAGACTGGAAGCAATAAACAAGTCTGTGCTATCTGGCAAAGTTAAGGTATGGTTGTGGGGGCACACTCTCCTGGCCGTAATCATTTGGCATCTGACAGTATGCAATATTAGTTATGTACACTATGGAAAGCCTTGAGAGAACTGTAAGCTGACATGTCTTTCACTAGGAATTCCACCTTGTTTCTCTAATCTTTGCCTTTATAGGAGGTCAAACCAACTGCAGATCATCTTGTATTCAGTTGTGGAAGAATACAAAGTCAAAAAACCAGGCTGGTAGTGACCTTGAGAGACTCAAAGGATGAAAAGATAAGGGAAGCTGGCATTGTTACATGAACTGTTAGAAAATGGAAGTCACAACAAAGGGTGAAGGAAGTGAAAAGCAAGACCAAGAGATGAACAGATCTTTGGTACACCTTTAGTCAGTTGTCAGAACCTGGGCTTCACCCCAACAGAAGAATAGATCCCAGCTGATAGTGTCATCAGAGGGTCCATTTTTTAGAAAAGGTCCAAGCAGCAGAAGAGTAGGATAGGCAGACTTTAGTAGTCAGCCTAGGTTTTCAAGAAGACTGAAAAAAATGGGAGACCATGAGGCGGGGATTATCCTGGGAAGACATATGGCACTAAATGCCCCTGAGGCTCAAGTTCCTGTTGAGATCCATTTATGATTTGTTGACCCCAGTTTCAAACCTCCACAGATGTGGACTAATGGGGGACAAGAAATGCAAGCTTTGTAACTAGACAGAAACTTTGGAGCAGTTCCAGTCATCATGTAATCCAGCATGATTACGTTGTCAGGTTGCTGGGCAGAACTATCATAGAAACCAACCAGGTCACCAACATGACTCAGAGAATATTAATTACTAGCCATGTGCGCCCAACTACGTTGCGCGTGCTAAAGTTGTCTGTGAAGGGCTCCCTGTTTAAACGCGGCTGCCAGTCGTGAACTGGGCCCTTCGTCGCACAGCATTATGATTTTTTATAAGGGAAACAAAATTACAAAAGAAAACCCTTGGACATTGATTCGATAGGAACGGCCTACTCGGAATCACTGTCCGAATCGTAATTATGTGGGGGTGTAGGAGCATTTCTGCTTCTGTCCGTTCACAGTCCATCTCGTTTTCACGACGCTATCGTTTCCTCTCACGATATCTTCTCAACCTTTCTCCAATCTCGCAGGTTGCTTTTTGGCACTCCAAAGAGTAAGGCAATATACACGGAGCAATGGTTATAAAAGGGGGACACATAGGTATCCAGGCTCTTTAAAGCCTAAATAGGGATCACTTCACTGACATGTGAGCAAGCCACGGTACAACTGTGAGACGCACAGCACTCGCTGGCTACAGCGTAACAATAATAATTTCCAGAACGTGCTGTTACGTTGTCATTCATTTTACCCACTGTCTTTCTTTCATTTATATGTTACGTAGGCACGTACCTTTTATCTTTGACAATCTCATTCTCTAACCAGGCCTCAGGAGCTAACCAGCGTAACACTGTCTACCACCCCTTTCGTTATTCTGGCACATTGTTGACATCCGTGAGTAACAACAACGTACTAAACTGGAAGGTGGTCTACGCATGCGTGGAATTCGCGGACAAACAAAGATCAAGATCTAAATGAAGATCTCTTTAGTTAATTTAAAGCACAACAATTTGTTTAGTTTGAATGTCTGTGTTTTGAGGTGTGACCGGAGTACTACAGTTTTCAATAGTATAAGCCTGGTGGAGATTCTTAATGCAATGCCTATGTTTTAGCTGTCACTCTACTGCCATCTAGTGCTTCTTCTTAGATTAATTCATTCGCGGACAAACAAAGATCAAGATCCAAATGAAGATTATATATAGAGATGTTCATAGATGAAGGTACAAAACCCCCAAAGAGCACAGCAGCATCATTCCCAGTGACCTTGATATTAGACAACATAATTTGAATTTTTCCAGAAACTGTGCCATACACTCTTAGACATGCCATAGTGTTATGGTCACTTGGGTGCAGGAGAATTATAATGATAGAACTTGCAGTGTCCTGGAAAACCAGATGCAAGGAAGCATATGATGCATTCAGTAAAATATTCAGACCTTGGAGAGGAGCGTTGTCTACAGTATTAATGCACATGTATGAAGCTTTTTTTTTTTTTTTTAAAGAAAAAGGTCAATTTTATAGCAAATTTCTACCTTAACATACTTTACATACTTTTACATTTTAATAATGACTCGTTCTAACCCTGCACTTTTAATATGTGGTGACTTCAACCATGTCACTTTAGGAAGACCAATGTTTAAATTTCCATTAGTGTGTGTCTTGTTCCACTAGAGAAACTAACAAACTAAACTTGCTCTTTTCAAAAGTTAAAGATTTCTGTTAGTGTAAACATCTGGCACCTTTGGGCAGATCTGACCACAGCCTGATTTATCTGATTCCCAGGTACAAGCCATATTATTAGATGGCAACCTTTTACCACCAGGATAGTGAGGAAGTGTAACCTAGAGAATTTAAATGGCTCTGAATGACTCCTTTCAAATGAAAGTCTGGGACGTGATTGCGAGTCACATGGGAATGATATTAAGGGATTGAATTATAGACTATATTAACTTTTCTGTTGGCACTGTGGTAACCTCAAAGACAGTGCATTGCTTTCTAAGCAACAAGCACTGGATTACTAATAGGAGTTAAAAGGTCTCTGAATGAGAAAAAAAGAGAACCTTCAAATCCAATAACAGAATCTCTCAAGGACACACAGGGAGTGCTAAAGAAAAAGCTAAACTAAGGAAAGGAAGTTTACAAAGCTAAAGTAGAAAACAGACTTGCTCATAATAACACGAGCAATGTCTAGAAAGGATTGAACTTAGTTACTGGACTCGAGCAATCCAGGGCTCAGCTCCTAGAAGAGGATGTAGACAAAGCTAATGCCCTGAACCAATTTTTTAATGGATTTTCTCTCCTACTGCCACCTTCTTCCAATGACCTGTCACTCCTCACCATCCCTACTATATTAACAACTCCTTCCACGTCACCTGGAATGGCCAGTGTGGAGACCAAGTGGAGCCTGTCACCTATTCAGTGTGTCCCTAAAGCCCCTTGTGGAAAACATCCTGCATTGTTCCTGTTCCAAAAATGGCATTTGCCACTTCACCTAATGACATTAAGCCAGTGGCACTTGCAACTCACATCATGAAAAACTTTTAAGAGGCTGGTTCTGGACTATATGTGACCTATTGTGGTAGACCACTTGGATTGAATGATGTTTGCCTATTGGACAAAGGAGTGGAGTGGAAAATATAATTATCTGTTTACTCCACAAGACTTTTTCTCACCTGGACAAAGCTGGCAGCACTATGAGGAATATGTTTTTCTATTTCTCCAGTGCCTTCAGTACCATCCAGTCATCCCTGTTAAGGGGTAAGCTCAGAGATACGCAGGTGAATGAGCCCAGAGTATCCCGGGTAATGAACTATCTGTTGGGCAGTCTGCAGTTTGTGAGTCTGAAGGACTGTTTTTCTGATATGGATGTGTGCAGCAGTGGAGTGCAACAAAGAACATTCCTGTCTCATTTTCTCTTCACTTTATACACATTTTAAAGCAGTTAATACCCAACTTTAAGGGGATATGATGCTATGCAGCATCATCTGTATATTTTTTGGCTAGGATAAAGAAGAAAAAAAGAGGATCTTTGGTAGATTGTTTTTGCTAATAACATGTTCAAAACATGACTTTTCACCAGTTTCTTCCTGCTAGTCATCCAAGAATGTTATCATCTCACAGCTTTTTTTTTTGTCACTTTTGATCTTGTGTCTTTTAATCTGCATTTCTGCACCTATCCAAAGAGCTTTTCCTCTTGGACTTTTTATTTTTTTGAAGAATCCTCTTTACAAGCATGCAGTTTTCATCTTTTGCTTGGAAGACATGTTCATTTTATTTTCTTGCCACTTTGTTCCATTTGTGTTCTACCACATTTACATTTTAACTAGCTAACTTTCTACTTCCTTCTTTTCTCCTTAATGTATATGTCTGAGCACTTTGTAATTCTACGCCAAATCACTGGTATTTTACTGATGTCTGTGATTTCTTTTCACAGGTTTTTCGCTTTTTGAGTTTAATTTTGCCCATTGCAAATTTGGCTTCACTCTCATGTTTTCTACAATAAGGAAAAAAGTAACCTTTTTGGCCATTTCTCTGTCCCTTTTAATATTTATCTTATTTATTTCTTTAATCTAATTCTTTTTTGATTCTTGTTGCTTTTGACTATGTCAGATTGAGCATCACGTCATAATTTTTGCTCACAGTGTTTTCTTTCTACGTTAATAATAGTTGCAGAATCATTTGAGGCAGTTTTTGAGAATTTTTGAGTTAATGCTAAGATGTTTTTGTTACATGTTCGGTGTTCATAGCAAAAGTATAAACGTTATGCTTTGCCTTACTTTAGTGGGAGATTTATGGGCAGCAGCTCTGTGATGCAGCAATTCAACTTAATTTTAGGCTTGAGTATCATTCATATACTGTTGACTTCCTTTATTTTTATATCAATTTTGTTAGATGGCTCATGTTTCTAAGTACAGTTCAGTGACTTGCTGTAGTATATTGTGGCATCTCTCTCTTTCTCTCTCTCTCTCTCTCAAACAAATCAGATCAGTGCATGGTTTTCCTTAATTTTTCACAAATTATGTTTTGCAATGTTGGTTCTAAAAGTAGTTAAAACAGTTGAGTAATGTGGTATTTCTGCTGTTAGCTGGCATTGTAGCACAATGTATAATAAAACATATTGTAGTATAGTCTTTTAGCAAACTGTTGAACGGTGGTCTTTGCATTATTTTATTTTTTTTGTAAAGAATTTTTTATTTTGTCATACAAATAATGCAACTAAAAAGTAGAAGGCATTTTCATATTCAAATATTGAAGAAAAAAAACCCTCCATCCAAAATCCACCCCACCCCACCCCAGAGCTATTTAAAAAAGTAGATACTAAATTAGGACTGGTGGTACACACGGTCAATGACAGGGACCAGGGGCCCACATGTCCGGTTGGGGAAAGAAATCTAATAGAAAAGTGTCAGATTTATATCAAGGATTTGCAACCAGCTATGACTTGATCAGGAAAATAGTATTTTCCTATTTACTAATAATATGCATAGGTACCCTGTTAATCCGAATGGCCGACAGTTCTAATAATGGTAGACTGTAAAAAGAGGACAGACAGAGAAAGTGACAGACATTGGAATCTTCCATTGGAAGACTATTAAGACTTTGTCCGCTATTGTGGCCAGTGAAATAATGTGCTGGTTGTGAAGAGAAATCTAACAGAAGTAGAGTGGAAGGAGAGCAAGGAATAGAGAGAGAGAAAGAGAGGTAAGATGGAGGAGAGGGCCTTAGCAATTGAAGCCCAAAGAACAGCAACATTGGGACATTGCCAAAACGTGGAGAAAGGAGCTCTGTGCATTAAGGGCACACTGATGGCAGAGTGAATCAAGGGCTAAGCCCATCAGGAAGCTCTCCCTAGTGTAATAATCAATCAATCAATCAATCAATCAACATTTATTTATATAGCACATATTCATACAAAAAAATGTAGTTAAAAGTGCTTTACAAAATGAATACAAAAATAGAAGACACAATAAAAAATAAACATAAGTCAACATTAATTAACATAGAATAAGAGTAAGGTCCGATGGCCAGGGTGGACAGAAAAAACAAAAAAAAAACTCCAAAGGCTGGAGAAAAAAAATAATAATAAACTCTATGGACAAATTTTTATTGGATTTGTTGGTGGTTAGAGTTTCTAGAAGAATTTTAAATATATATTCCAGCACAATGGTGTTGATAAGGAACGATCTCTGATCCATTTTTGAGTGACTGGGATAGATGTAGTTATGGAGTCACGAAGTTGAGTGTACAGTGCAGAAATGCATTTAGTGGAACACGAGGGTGAGAAAACGTGATCAAATAATGGGTGGCTGAGAATGTGGGCAGAATAACTTACTCTACATGTCCTGAAAATAGATTTAACCTGTATATACAAAAAAAGGAGGAAGGAGAAATAGAATTTTTTTCTTTCAGCGACCAAAAAAAAGTAAGCCCAGTTCCATCAAACTAATCGGCAAGTGTGCTGATACCACTAGAAGTCCAAATTGTGAAAGAGATGGGTCACCCACCAATGTTAAGAGAGCTGTTGTGAAACAATGGTGTGAGGGAATCCCAACGTGGTGTGGAGCCAAGGTGCTTACTACTTTGTGACAAACATGCAAAACGTAATTTATGAGATGATTATATTTGCCAGCTCGCTTTTTTGTTTTAAATCTAATAAATGGTAGGCGCTGAAGAGCGTGGGAGGAAGCAAGATTTGTTTCTATAATTAGCCAGGATTGGGGGGTGGGGGTATATGTTGGGGGTTCAGCCATAGGGATAGCAGATAAACAACATATGCCCAATGGTACATTTCAAAATCTGGAAGGGAGATATCTCCACCCGTCCTGGATCTAATCAACAAGGAGTGTTTGATAGCAGGGCTGTTGCCGCTCTATAGAAAGGAGCTGATAGCTGATCTGAAATGGATCCAAAAAGAGGACGGTGGGGGAAGAGAGAGAGCGAGAGTTTATTCCAGGACTGCATTGGTTGTTTTACTGCATTAAACACAGGTCTTTGCATTGTTAATAGAGCAAAATTGAAAAAAAAAATAATGACATGATTTATTATTGTACAACTTATAGTCTTGTGAGCTGTATTGTAACCAAAAAAAACCCAACTTTTTAATAAAAAAAAAAGTACTTACATGAACTTATGTTGTCATGATGCTTGCAACTTTCCAGTTATGTCTTTCTTCTTTGTTTTTGTTAATTGCTTTTTGGCTCAAAAGATTTTCAGTATATATCTGAGCAAATTGAAATATATAATTTATGGTAAATTAGTATACATTTAATCCTGTGTTAAGCCTGCTGCCCTTTTTCTAGTGTTGAGTTTGAGGGTTTTACAGAGAGAATTTTTAACTTAATATGGAAACCTGCATTTTAGTACATTGGGGTGAGCTATGTCCCCAGTGACTTGTTCATTTATTCATCATGTTGCTCTTTATGTGCTGCCACCGTTAGCTTGTGCACCCAAGCAGAAAAATACATGTAATTAAAATGGATAATCGGGGACTTAAAAAGCTTATTTTTTAAATACTGCATGACATCCATCCTGATTAAATAGGCCTATAATAAATGCATTGATGCTGCAGGAGTGTGTGTTATTTATTTATTTATTTTGCATATCTTGGACGTTATTGGAGATCTGCAATACAGGTTGATTTTAAAGTTAGAATCTTGGCACAAATTAAGGAAGGTAATGACCAGTTGGCCAATTATCTTCGTTATTAGTATGCAGCATGAAAGTCAATGTCATTTTGAAGTTGACAGTGCAGTATGTTGATTTTTTTTTCATCAAGATGCAGTTTAACCACCCTCCATTGGTTTGTGCTTGTTGCCTCATTAAACTGTTATGATGCATTCACTTACATGATTCCATATATTTTTCCGTACATACTTTAATTATAATAACTTTATTCGCTCTGTGGTATGTTAGATGTTTTCCAGTTTGATATCCAGTTAATTTTTCTGAATTTATTTTTTTTAAAGTTGTATTGCATGTAGGATTAGGCAGTGATTAGATCTGCTGCATTAACATGGCAGAATCATGGTTTATATTCCAGCCCAGTTACGGTTCATTCTTTCAAATCTTCTTTTCTTTTTTTAAACTGGTTCTCTGGTTTCATCTCATAACTGAAAAAATATTTTAGGTTCATTACTGACCCTGCATTGACTTATTGGTGAATTTGAATGAATGTTGTCTGTAGTGCACTGGTAACCTGGCCATGTTTGGTTTCCGCCTTGCACTTGATGGAGCCAGAATAATGTTTGGACTTCCCCTGACCTTGTTTTTTAAAAGGCAGATTCATGAAACTGATGTATGTATTTAATTTAAAACATTTTGGGACTGAGAAATGAACATAAAAAAGAAATTAATAGCCTCATCATCCTCTTTAATAAAACCCCGTGTGCGTCCAGGTGTCCATGTGTGTGTGTGTCTTCTGGTGAAGTGCGTATGCGCAGGTCCGCGTCACGCATCATCGCACCGTGCCCCGCCCATGTGCACGGACACTGGAAGCTGGGCACACAGTGAACGGCCTTGCCGCGGCCGCACATGATAAGCAAATAAAGCACAAACACTGGAAGCTGGGCACATAGTGAATGGCCTAGCCGCGGCCGCACATCATTGCTGGGGAGAGTGCTGATTGGTTAGTCATGACTGCGCACATAAAATCCATTGCTGGGGAGACGCCACACATACAATAATCAGCTGCACGCCACCACAGATTAAAATACTTGCTGGGGAGATGCCACAGGCACGATTATCAGCTACACGCCACATATTACATCAGTTGCTGGGGACACTCAAAGCCAGTATTACAGGCATTTTACGGAAATACGAACCAGCATTACTGCGAGAGAAAATTAAAGGCACACAATACAGTGACACATATTACAGCAACATACAAGCCAGTATTACTGTAAGAGAAGATATTGTGCACGTATCTACTATCAACATGCCCCCCAAAAAAAGGACACGTCAAGTAGGACAAAAGACACAGACAATCAAATCCTATATAAGCAACATCTCCTGGAAGAACAATCATCTCAACAAGTAAACATCAACAAAAGAAAGGCTGAAAGACAAAGAAAAATACAAGCAAATACATTGATTGAAGAAAAAGAAAATGAGCGTCAGAAAAACGCTAAAAGAGAAAGACTCACAAGAGTAAACCTTAGAAAAAGTTGGCATTAGTAGAGCACTTTAAAACACTGCTGAAAACATATTACTTTAACATGGCCTTTTTATAACTTCAATTTAACTTAATTTAACTTAATCCTGATACTCTGTATGTTCAATTATTCATAATAACTATTCATGGTGGCTCTAAAATCGGTACTGACCCCTACTCTCTCTTCTGTTTCTTTTTCCGGTTTCTCTGTGGTGGTGGCCTGCGCCACCTCCACCTACTCAAAGCATCATGATGCACCAACAATGATGGATGGATTAAAAGGCAGAAGTCTACGTGACCATCATCATCAAGTCCTTCCGTGAGAACTCAAAATCCAAAGAGGACTGTTTCATTTATGTTAGGTAGAATGCCCAGAGGGGACTGGGCGGTCTCATGGTCTGGAATCCCTACAGATTTTATTTTTTTCTCCAGCTGTCTGGAGTTTTTTTTTGTTTTTTCTGTCCCCCCTGGCCATTGGACCTTACTCTTATTCTAAGTTAATTAATGTTGACTTATTTTGTTTTCTTATTGTGTGTTTTTCTATTCTTCATTATGTAAAGCACTTTGAGCTACTGTTTGTATGAAAATGTGCTATATAAATAAATGTTGTTGTTGTTGTATTTACTTGCCAGAACCAGTATTCAGCCACGGTCAGTTATATGTTGCATTATCAAGAGTTAGAAGTTTTCCAGATGTTGGTGTCAAGGTTCTAGATTTTGCCAAAATTTGACAGAGTATTTACAAGAAATGTTGTCTATAATGAAATTTTATAGAAACATTTCATGAGGTAAAAAAATAGAAATTTTTTCCTAAATATCTTCTTCAGATATTGTGTATTACAGATTGTTAACAAAGTTTTACACTAAGGCAATATTAATTATACTTACAGTATTGTCATATACGTGTCTATTTTATTTTTATTATTATTTTACTTTAGGCTTCTTGCAAAAATATTTTTGACAAAACAAAATTAAGACAAGAAACAGAATGAGGTCAGGGTCCCTTGCCATTTAATATAGACTGTTCCTACTAATGTTTATGCTCTACTGTTCTAGCGCCCGTTATTGTAATGGCTTTAATGTCTAGTAGGAATATAAAGTATAAATAAAGAAAATGGCTTTAGTGTATGTTATGTTTCTTTTCCTGTTAATGCTTGGGGTTCCACGGTCTTATTCCAGTTTACCTTATTATGTCCTGTGTCGTAGTTGTAGCAGTTGTTGCATTGTTAAAACTTCCATGTTTGGCCATTTTAAACAGTGTGAACAATTCCTGCACTGGCATCTTGAAGTTTATGCTCCATAAATACTTATCTAGTATATTACTTCATTCAAGATTTTACTTTTACTAAGCTCTGTGTATAGCAAGAACATAAAGGAAAAATCAATTTCATGTTAGTAGAAAATTCATTCATAAAGACAAATGTTTACTTTCAAAAAATGTAATTATTTTGATTAAGCATTTAACCATTATTTAAATTACTTACTAATTATGCAAACGTATAGGATTTTGTGCAATCTGTTATTAACTCATAGTGTTTACACTGAGAGAGAATAATTAACAATGATAGAAAAAACAAAGAAACAAGGCATTAATATTTATAAAGTAAACAAGTCATTTTGTAAAATATGCATTTGGTAATGCAATGTATTCTAGGTAGTTGGAACACATATGTTGTGTTGATCAAAGTTGGTTTACTGAACTTCTGAAATAAATCTGCTTTGGCTTTTGAGTATTAAATGCAATTCTTAGTGCATTTGTTTGCTGATACTTCATAATTTTCCTTTGGTAAAGAGCTGTCATTTACATTGATGTCAAAGAACTGCTAGAACTAGTCTAGCAGAGATTTTTATAGTTAGCTTAAGTACTTAAAAGCTGAAACGTAAAACAGTATGTATAGACAAATACAAAAATAAAAATAGTGGCAATATTGCGATCCATATTTTTATTGCCGTATATTGGTTGAGGCACTACTTACAAACTCATGACTTAATAAAGAACGAAAAAAAAAAATGTCTGTTTGTGCCATGTGTAAACCGTAATGTTTTCGGAACAGAAGTGTATTCATGTATTAACAATGTCTGAAAACAGTTTTTTACATTGTGTATTACATTACCAGGCCTTTTTCATAATTGTTTATTTTTAATTCCTTTTTGAAGGCCTCATAGAAAGTCACTGTAAATGAACATATAATTCTAATGCTTGTCAGTAAAATTTAGTGTATTAATTTCACATATTTATCAGCATTGCATTTTTTTACCCAAATGGGAAAAGTTGAGTGTATTACTCAAACAGCAACATGCTTGTGTCATACAAACTCATTTGCTATAAGTATGATGTAGTATGTAAACCAGTCCTTCTGCCATCCATTCCTTGCAGTTCAGGCTTTTGAACAGTATAACCTGAGCTTACAAATGCTTAACAAGTACAGGAACACATCTGTGTGGGGAGCAGTAAGTTATTTTCACATCATAGTTTTATTGTCTAGACATGGATACATGCCAGCACCTGACAGACATGTTCTAGTGCGCTGTGTACACTGTGCTATATATTGAAGCCTTGTTCTTTTTTTATTTAATATCCATAACTTTATTCACTTGGGTATTTGCATATTTTATTTTGAAATGTCTAAAAGCTGAGGGCTCTTAAGGGCTGGATTAAATCTTACCTACAATTGTCACAAGGCAGAAACCAGTAAATTACAAAATGTTGGTCTAAGATGCATGTTTTCGGGATGAGGAATGAAACTGAAGTGTCTGGGTAAACGGCAATGCTAGTGATGAGAACAGGTAAGGTTCACTCAGAATGTACCTAAGGTGGGATTTGAACCCAGGCCAGCGAAGATAGATGGTATTGTCCAACCCAGATTAACAGTAAACTTTACAAATCTTGTTTAAATAAAAAGCTATTGTGGAATACAGGTCTTTGTCTGAGTTATTTGGGAAGTAAAAGGTATTAGGTTTTACTTGCACAAAAAGCATTTTAGATTGTGTGAGTCTTTTTATATTTGGCTTGTCATTGATACAGACATCACTTAAGTAAAAATGACGCAGTAACTACTGCTTATGCTTTGAAAATGTACCAAATTTAGTTCAACGATATTGAACAACATTACTGCAAACAACATAGTGAGTTTCAAGAAAATCTCTAAGTGTAAATTTCAGAAAAAAACAAACAAAAAAAATTTATAAGTAGCTTTTTTCTAGTTAAGTTTTAAAAAAGCGAACTTGCATTAACTATGGAGCAATAAAACTTGTCTTCCACAAATAAAACGTAATATAAGTTTTTTTTTTTTTTAATTTATTACTGGTATGATTATGTTCATATTGCTTACTACACGTCAATATTGCTGCTACTTCTTTGTCTTGTCTTTGCACAATGTCTTATTTGTGTTTTAATTTTAAATTTAAATTCTACTTTTAATTTATTTGCACTTTATGTTGTTACACTGTGGACCCTAAGCTTCGCAAATTTGTTTATCTCTAAACTTGTATATGGTTAAGATTACAATAAAGTTCGCTTTGACATTTTGACTTTGACAAGTTAGAACATTTCATTTTCACTTTTCATGAAATGACTTCCTGACTTCTGAACTTATTTTCTGAATTTATTTTTTGTACTTCAGAAAGCAGGCAGAACAATTATTTGGAGTGAAACTTTGGAACTGGTTAATGCAGAGTAACCTATGGCTTTTCCTTCTGAATTGAATTGCTGATTGTGTAAAGTTGAGCTGAGTTATCATCGGAAGTAGCTGAATCTGCAGTATGTAAAATAGACCAACTTTCTATTTACATGTTAGTTTGTTTACCCTTGAAATGAAACGGTTAAATAGTGAGGCGACAGTACAACACAGATTATTAACATATCTAAGACTTCTGTTTAAATTTGCTTGGTAATTTGGTAGTCGTTGAGTAACCCCTTTGGTTAAGTTTACTTTAAATGACTGTGGCATTTTCTTTGCTTAGCCGTCAGCAGAAGCAAAAAATTATTTTGCCATCAGCCAGAACTGATTTTGTTATTTGTGTGCTTCAAGGAATCTCATTTTACAGATCATGTTCTTTGTCTCTCATTTCTATAAAAAGTGTATAATAAATACCTGAGGACCAACAAAAATAGTATAGTGAAAGTAGCAACAAGGTCATCCAGTACTAGTGATGAGAAGTAGGATTATCTTGTCTGCCATGTCTTGTTTTGTATTAACATATATATGATGAATTTGTAATGTCAGAAATGATGCACAAGTTCACAAAATGTGATATTTATTCTTTGAAATGCAGTGGATACTTGTCAGATTTTAGTTTGGCCTCCATACAAAATTTCACTTAAGCACTTGAGGGCTTTACACTATCTCAACAAAGTTTTTATTTTGCCAAGGTTAAAAAACTCATGGAAACTGAAAGCAGTAGGGATCAGGCTGATGACAGCCATGTGGCAGAATATGACACTTTTGTATAGCCTTTGGATAACAAGCAGAGCTGTCTGACACATGAACTTGTGTTTGATGATTCTTAGTGGCAGCATGTGAAGATAGTTTAGGTATTTTTGTTTTAAAATTTAAACAACAGAGTAGCCTTTATATTTATGACTTTAATTGCCCTATTCCAATAACATTAGATTTTTTTTATCAGGAATTGTGTGTTAAACAACTTGGACCAATTTTCTTTTACGAGGAGAATGAAACAGATTTATGAATATATACTTGTGAAGTGCCTTAAGAATAAAATATCATTTGAAATCATTGGTAATTCTCAAAAACACATAGGTACACATAGAGAAAAGGAAAACTATTTTTAGTAGGGCCTTTTTTTACCCATCACTCACACACATAACAATTTTGTTTTGTAGTATTATGGACTTTACCGCAATGTCAAGTGTAAAATGGTTCCTCGTATTGTTTACATTTACATATTAAGGAAATATTTGCTAGGATGGGCAGCCACCTAAGCAAACCTACAAGGATCAAGAAGTTGTTAAAAGTATCCTGGGACCTCATCTATAACGCCGTGCGTAGAGCTCGCAGTATATCATGGTGTAAGCACAAAAGCCGAAATGTGCTTACGCACAGAAAAATCCAGATGCAGGAATCTGTGCGTACTCCAACTTCCATGTTCTTCCGCTACATAAATCCCGATCAGCGTGAAAAATAACGCTCGTGCACGCGCTTTATGTAACGCCCCAACTCCTCCCAGAATTACGCCTCTTTGAATATGCATGAATGCAATGAATATAAATCGCCCTTAAGCTCAGCCTTCTGTGAAAAGACAATGGGAAAAGCACAGGGGAAAATATAAGAATTTCAGCGAATACCAAGTGGAGGCAAAAGAAAAACATACTATTTGTTCAAATAAACTGTGGTATAATCAACAAAAGGAAGTTGATCGAGTGACATAGCGTGTTGGAGAAACTTGAAAGCTCATGTTCACAAAATCGCACAGTGCCGGAAATAAAAAGGAAGTCGCATATCAAAGTCGCTGTGAAAAGGTGAGTTGTAGCCCACTGTCTGAGTGTCATATGAAAGCTTATTAGGGTACAGAGAAAAAAAGGCACACAGTAAGGAAAAAGCACGAAATGTCAACTTCAATCTCGACATTTCCACTTTAATCATGTAGTTTATTTTGTCATTAAAGTAGAACATCATAAACACATCTTAAAATCGTTTAATTAACCAGTTTCTCAAATCATATTGTAATTAAAGTAGCACGTTAAATGCTTTGTTTTGTATTTGATCTTCTACTCGTATGTGATCTATGTGTGTGAATCACTACTTGCTTCTTAAACCAGCTCTCTTCCTCCAACTGGACACAGAATTTATTACATTCGTGATATTACAGCTCTCTGAATAACTAAAATACTGAGATGTATACATGACATCATTTTTATGATGATAGGAGTTAAAGCACGTTATTAAACATGGCTTTCACGTTGCAGTGATTGTGTGCGATCTTCGATGAAATAATTTATTGCAGCAGTAATCAGGGGTGGCTCTAGGCTTGTGGTGGCCCTGGGCAGAGGAAGAATCGGTGGCTCCTTCGCCCGCCAATGTCAGTAAGGTAGCTTATGCACGGTGGATGGCCACGTCCATTGCAGACACTGCATAGCCGCCTCGTGCTCGTGACACAAGCAATTAACTTTTGCCGAAATTTGTCGCTGTGTTTTTAGCTGTGTTGTTATTTTCTCTTTCTGTTTTATATTCAATATATATTGGCGTAGCCGCCACTGCAGTCCTTGCTTTTCTTTTCACCACACAATCAGCTCTGTAATAGAAGTTAAGCCATCTGTAAGCTTAGAGCGCTGATTCTTCAAAACGTTTAAGGAACATTGAAATATCTTCGTAGTATACTCAGCAAAAAAAGAAACGTTCCTTTTTCCAGGACTGTGTATTTCAACAATAATGTTTTAAAAATCCAAATAACTTTCCAGATCTTCATTGTAAAGGGTTTAAATAATGTTTTCCATGCATGTTCAATTAACCATAATCAATTAATTAACATGCACCTGTGGAATGGTCGTTAAGACCTTAACAGCTTACAGAAAGTAGGCATTTAAGGTCACAGTTCTAAAAACACAGGACACTAAAGAGACTTGTCTACCGACTGTGAAAAACACCCAAAGAAAGATGCCCAGGGTCCCTGCTAATCTGCGTGAACGTGCATTAGGCATGCTGCAGGGAGGCATGAGGACTGCTGATGTGGCTAGGGCAATAAATTGCCATGTCCGCACTGTGAGACGCCTAAGACAGCGCTACAGGGAGACAGGAAGGACAGCTGATCATCCTTGCAGTGGGAGACCCCGGATCTCAATCCCATTGAGCACGTCTGGGACCTGTTGGATCGCAGGGTGAGGGCTAGGGCCATTACCCCCAGAAATGTCCAGGAACTTGCAGGTGCCTTGGTGGAAGAGTGGGGTAACATCTCACAGCAAGAACTGACAAATCTGGTCCAGTCCATGAGGAGGAGATGCACTGCAGTACTTCAAGCAGCTGGTGGCCACACCAGATACTGACTGGTACTTTTGATTTTGAGCCTCCCTTCATTCAGGGACACATTGTGAAACATTTTTAGTTTATGTCTTATGGTGTTGACTCTTTTAGTGTTCATACAAATATTTACACATTAAGTTTACTGAAAGTAAAACAGTTGAAAGTCAAAAGACGTTTCTTTTTTTGCTGAGTATACATGTTTAATTATTCTATCCTTCACGATACTCCCAGTGAAAAATATAGATTATTTAAATGAAGTTAAAGTTTTATCTGTAAAATATAATAAACATATTTTGCTGCATTTCATCTTAAAAATGATATCGTCATCATATGTAAATACGCGCTTTATAAAGTGGCGCTGGTTGTGTAATATTATAACTGTAGTGCAAGTTTACAGTGAGGTGATTGTACTTATAAGTACAAACAGTTCTACAAGGAGCGCTTGATTGAATGCGTTTATAGTTCTTGGGATGAAACTGTTTCTGAACTGCGAGATCCGTACAGGTAAGGCTTTGAAACGTTTTGCCGTGGCCGAGACAGCGTGCGCTAAATGCCGTATACCGATAATTCTCTTTCCGATCAGCTGCTGCTGTGATTCACACTCAGATACAGTGATATAAATACTCCGAGTGGTGCAGTGAGAGTAATATGAAAAAAGATGATCTGCTGTGGCAACTCCTAACGGGAGCAGCTGAAAAAAGAAGAAGAAGCATGTGCAGTGAGAGTAACAATGCTAAAGCAGTTCTGGTATTTGGAATACTATGGCTATTAACTGGACCATTATATTGTTACAAGTTAATTACAATCAGATGTGTTACACTAATAAACAATATGTGGTTAGTTTCAGTGTATTTATAAAGCAGCGTCCGGAAAATAAGGAGTAACAACACAGGAACAGTAGCATTGCTTTGACGCTGGGTGCCGCCAGTTTGCAAAACCGAGCAGAGAACTTACGTACGACAAGGTATGAGGTACCGTGGAAAAGTGCGCAGCTTTACGCCAAGTGTAGGTGTTATACATCGCGATTTGAATGTGGAAAAGTTCTTACGCAACATTTCTGAGTGTACGCACCGTTTATACATGAGGCCCCAGGAGATGTCCAACAAATGGCTTAGTATTGCAGAGGTTAACCCTTTATTAGAATGAAAATCAGCTGCCTCCAGAACAAGCTAGAAATGTTTAAGCAAACTTTTTCCTGTTCAGGATTTCAGCTTTTAAGGTTGGTATATGTTTTTGTGGCCCAAACATGTGTAGTACCTCTTGGATGAATAACCCTATTGATGTCTTATAGAGACACAAAACTGGAAAAAGTATGAACAGGATGACGTAGAAACAGGCCCTACGTCAAACTCAAATGGTCACCTTTTTGACCTACGTAGGCCCAAAATTGGGCTTAGGCTTTAATTGTTCAAAAATACTTGAAATACAAAATACACAAAAATTTGTTCACAGGAGGAGACAAAGGCACTTAAAGAATATTTATAACTAAAGAATTTATTTCTAATAAACCAAAGGAGAAAAAAAAAATGAGAAAATGAAGCAAAAGCCAAAAAAATCCAATCTGTGAATACAGAAACAAAATACAAAGACAAAGCAAAAAACAATAGACCAGAAAATGTGGAACATACATACAACTAAATGAACTTGATGCCTCAAGTCTTACTGATCTGTGAGGCATCTACTCCTTAGCTTGAATATAAAGGCTGAGGGAAGACCCTTAACAGTGACAACTTGGTGGAACCATCTATTGGGGTGCCACCCACAAAACACAAGGACCATAATCAAAAATAATCAATACACATACATAAATATTAAAAGATGGATACACATACCAATATTACATAATAAAACACATGCAAAATAATTAAAAAACCACAGAAATAACAATAGAAAGGAAAATAAACTTAAGTCATGGAATAAACACTGACTGAAACATAAAACCTAGGAGACCACATTAGTGGAGGGGATGGCTGTGCAGCCAAAGAAGGAGAACTTCTCAGCAGTTCATGATTTAAATTAGAAATACTAGTAAGTCACAAAGAGTAAAGCTTCTGTGATAATTTAGTGAGTGCATGTACTGTTTGGCAACCTCACATATTATCTGGCAAATCATTTAAGAGTCTGTAGAAAGTCAACTTGGCTATTCTTTTCAGGAGCAGAGAAAAGTTACTCTTCACAAGATATTTTGTCAAGAGGTACAATGAGTAATCCTTGAAATTCTTGAATCCAATAGACACGGCCTCTTCTTTTCCCTGATGGCTGTGTTAGAATTTATTATTGTGACTAATGCCACCACAAAACATCAGGACAGTAGTCGTGATTGATGACATGGAATTAGAGATTCTAAAGTAACTGAAGAGATGACTATTCTAGATCTTGAGAGTTACTTGTGGGATACCTCATTTGGCCAGTTGACCAACTTTCAACAGGGGAGAGTAGGTGATGAGTTTCAATTCTTTGAAGTCATGGTTCTCTTGGTAATGAGTAATGCCTAGATTAAAGTGCATGCAGTAGCAGATCATAGTGTCAGTGATGGGCAATGCAGATTCCAAGGAACAGTGAATCACTGTCCTTGCAAGGTTGTTAAGATTAAGATTGGTATTATGAGTCAGCAAGTCCATCCATCCATCCATCCATCCATTATCCAACCCGCTATGTCCTATCTACAGGGTCACGGGGGTCTGCTGGAGCCAATCCCAGCCAATACAGGGCGCTAGGCAGGAAACAAACCCCGGGCAGGGCACCAGCCCTCCGCAGGGCATGCACACACACCCACACACCAAGCACACACAAGGGAAAATTTAGGATCGCCAATGCACCTAACCTACATGTCTTTGGACTGTAGGAGGAAACCGGAGGAAACTCACACAGACACGGGGAGAACATGCAAACTCTATGCAGGGAGGACCTGGGAAGCGAACCCAGGTCTAGTCCCTTGTTGTTTTAAAGCATATTGTGGGAGTTGCCAATACCAACACTGGTTTGTATAGGATACTGCAGGTTAGGTTGACTATAATAATGCATATTTTAACCTGGACTAAATTATATAACTTAGGAAAAACAGTTTTAGGTGATATGAAAATCAATATTCACAAAGATATTACCTGAGTGATTGAAAGGCAGAGTAAGAAATAGGGGAAGATTTGAAAAGAGCTAGATTGTGATTGATACCATCAGTCCAAAACATAACCTTTCTAGGACAGAAAAGAGTGTCTGCAGTGTTGGGAAAATTGACAGGAGGAAATATTGCAATCAGGAACAAATGGTTTTGTTCATGAACAAGTAAGTACTTTGGTGGACTTCGTATGTTATGTGAGAGAGAAGTGAAATAGAAGAACCTGATTCTCAGTGCCAGATCAAGCCATGATATTTAATCATTGAATTAGATAAAGTTAGTCATCTTCTTCCAGCTACACATCCTCTCTCCATGAGAATGCCCATAACGGCTACATATGACCTTAGGAATTACATTTTTAGAAACTTTTAACCAGGAAATCTGAATAAGCTGCTGTTTTAGACATACTCAATTTGCATTAGAACAAACTTGTGGAACAGCTGTTTTAGCAAAGAAAATGCTGCTTTCCATAGTGGTTATGTTGTTTACATTCGTATGGATGCAAATAAATATATGACAATCTTCAAAACAATTTTAAAGTAAATTAAAGAGATGGCAGTTATGGCAAGCTGAATTCACATTTATAGATATCTGAAAATGCATTTTAAGACATGAAGAAATTATCCATAACTGATAATGACTATTTCAAGATCCTGCATTGTATTTGAAGATTTCCCAAATTAATTTAAAAATATTTTTTTAAAAAGAAACACATAAGTATAACCCTGTTTGATTACCATTAGTGGTGGAAAAATTAGAATGTGTAATTGATGCAGTTTCCTCATTGGTCATCCTTTGCCTGAAATTTAGATAACATAACTCCACTGTCATTCATTTGTGCCATTTCCATGTGTTTTTGCAGTAAGGAACATAACTTCTCAAAACGGTTTTGGGTGACATATCCTCTTTAATAAAACCCGTGTGCGTCCAGGTGTCCGTGTGTGTGTGTCTTCTGGTGAAGTGCGCATGCACAGGCCGCATCGTGCTGTGCCCTGCCCATCCGCACTGCACCGTGGACGCACACACACTGGAAGCTGGGCACACAGTGAATGGCCTAGCCTCTGCTGCGCATGATAAGAAATAAAGGACAACATTGCTGGGGAGAGTGCTGATTGGGTAGTCGCAGCCGCTCATATAAAATCCATTGCTGGGGAGATGCCACACATACAATAATCAGCTGCACGCCATCACAGATTAAAATACTTGCTGGGGAACTGCACAGTGCTTGCTGGGGAGACGCCACAGGCACAATTATCAGCTACACGCTACACATTAAATCAGTTGCTGGGGACACTGCTGCTGATTGTCCAATTTTGTGACAGAAAATTAAAGTCATATTACGGTCATCAAAGCCAGTATTACTGTCAGAGAAAATTACAGGCATTTTACGGAAATACAAACCAGTATTACTGCGAGAGAAAATGTTACGGACGTATCTACTAACAACATGCCACCCAAAAAAAAGGACACGTCAAGTAGGACAAAAGACACAGACAATCAAATCCTATATAAGCAACATCTTCTGGAAGAACAGTCAGCTCAACAAATAAACATCAACAAAAGAAAGGCTGGAAGACAAAGAAAAATACGAGCAAATAGATCGATTGAAGGAAAAGAAAATGAGCGTCAGAAAAACGCTAAAAGAGAAAGACTCAGAAGAGCAAACCTTATAAAAAGTTGGTATTTACTTGCCAGAACCAGTATTCAGCCATGGTCAGTTATATATTGAATTATCAAGAGTTACAAGTTTTCCAGATGTTGTTGTCAAGGTTGTAGATGGTCCTGATCAAGGCAAACTGTTGCCAAACTCAGACAGAATATTTACAAGAAATGTTGTCTGTAATGAAATTTTATAGAAACATTTCATGAGGTAAAAAAATAGAAAATTTTTCCTAAATATCTTCTTCAGATATTGTGTCTTACAGATTGTTAACAAAGTTTTACACTAAGACAATATTAATTATATTTACTGTGTTGTCATATACGTTTCTATTTTATTTGTATTACTTTAGGCTTCTTGCAAAAATATTTTTGACAAGAAACAGAATGAGGTCAAGGTCCCTTGCCATTTAATATAGACTGTTCCTACTAATGTTTATGCACTACTGTTTTAGTGCCCGTTATTGTAACGGGCTTAATGTCTAGTTTTAATATATTTGTATATGCACTGGATTAAGTAACCACACAGGATCAAGGAGTCATCCGGTTTACCTCCTGTATAACACCTCAGATTGAGAAATCCAGTGGATGCTTGCAGTACTTCCCATATAAGCAAGAGGGAGGGAGAGGGAGCAGTTGATCACAATGCTTCTCACCTGTTGAACAAGCTTCTTACTAGTTCAGGGTCAGATTAGATTTCTCAAGCAGCCCATTACATTATATTGTTAGATGCTTTATAAGTCGAAGTTTAGTCATCAGCTTAAATGATTTTGAGGTAGATAGTATTCCTAGATACATTAGATCCAGTATTTCCTGAGCCTAAACTTTAGGATTTGAAACACAAAGTGGAATATCATTAAGATTGCATATAGTGAGGTGATTCTTAGCCTTTATGATTGCAAGACTCAGTTTTTCCTTTTTCAGTTCACTGACTACCCACAGACAGCAATTGAATAGCAATTGTTGGTAGTGCGGACTCTTGTCCTACTTGAAATGAGCGCAGTTAGGAGAGCGGTTACCCTTTGGTGACATGAGTGTGGTTAAGTTGTACATTTCAACGGACTGGGGTGGTGGTAATTTCATCAAATCTCGGTAGCTGAAATGTATTTTTTTTTCTTGTGTGCTTATGACCAAGCAATAGCCAATCACAACCCACCAACAGAAACCTGCAACCCAATGGTTGAGAAACAGTGCTATAGTGTAATCTGCTCAACCAGAATACAGTGTATTTTGGCTTGTGACATGACCATTGTAGTGGTCCCACAATTTCTGTGGCAATCTGACCATTAGTTAAAGGCTGTAGCAGAAGAGACACCCTTTGAAATCTTTAATTCACACTCCGGACACAAGGTGCAGTATTGTCTTACTTCAGTGCTAGTGTACTGCCTATAAATTTTAATTGGTACTAGCATGCTGCCAACCCCAAAATTGCCTCCCCTCATGATATTTATGTGTGCCATCTTGCAAATTTCATTAGAATATGGCAGAGGGAATAATAGCTGCCAGCACTGTTTGCCTTGATAATTAACACCTACGGGTCTCAGACTAACCTGAAGAACATTGGTATGTCATTCTCTGAAATTTCTGTAGAATTCATTAACTTCACATGCAGTGATTCCAAAGTGTTCCATATTATTGTTTTCAGTACAAACTCAGCTAAAATAATGCGGACGTAACAGGAAAGTCAGACTCCAATGCAGCTTTTTATTTGTATATTAATAAACTGAGAAAAGTAGTTTTATCTTTCTCATCTACAGGATTATTGTGAAAATACAAACTAACCAATGGTTAGAACTGTTTTGATTCCTGTGACTTTTTCACCAAGGCCTTGGGTTTTTAAAAGATGACAAAATAATTTGGCAGATTCCATCAGATAAAGAAATAAATGTCTAAAAACCTAATCATGTCACAAATTTTTTTTCAGCAGTAGCCTGCCTGCAATGAATATTTATGAGCTGTTTACATTTGAGCCGACCCCTGTACACTTTTTATTAATGAGTAAAGTAGAAGAGTAAAATATTTTTTTGTGTGTTTTGTTACATTTATTGGAAATCTCACACAATCTGTATAAATAGAAAATATAATTTACACACACACATACACACACACACAAACTCCTCAAGTTTCCCATTGTTTACAATATAACACTGTGCATAAAACCTACAAAATCACTTTTTTGTGCCATTCCTCAAAACACACTGCTCTCACAAGTAGAGCAATCAGACTGCATAACAATTATGCAGACTAACAGTAATAATCTATACTAATAAAAGGCAAAGCCCTCACTCACTCACTCACTCACTCACTCACTCACTCACTCACTCACTGACTCACTCACTCGCTCATCACTAATTCTCCAACTTCCCGTATAGGTAGAAGGCTGAAATTTGGCAGGCTCATTCCTTGCAGCTTACTTACAAAAGTTAGGCAGGTTTCATTTCGAAATTCTACACGTAAGGGTCATAACGGTCAATAATGGTCGACAACGTCCGCCATGTTGAACTTTCTTATTTATGGCCCCATCTTCACGAAATTTGGTAGGCAGCTTCCCTGCGCTAACCGAAACCAATGTACATACTTATTTCGGTGGTATGATGCCACTGTCAGCCACCATATTGAACTTTCCAACGTCACTAATTTTCCAACTTCCC
Organism: Polypterus senegalus; assembly: GCF_016835505.1. Classification (NCBI taxonomy): domain Eukaryota; kingdom Metazoa; phylum Chordata; class Cladistia; order Polypteriformes; family Polypteridae; genus Polypterus; species Polypterus senegalus. The sequence goes on along the minus strand of NC_053163.1, from coordinate 75,452,636 downwards.
GTGTAGGTAGAAGGCTGACCCCATCTTCACGAAATTTGTTTTGTGGCTTCCCTGCGCTAACCAAAACCAATGTACATACTTATTTTGGTGGTATGACGCCACTGTCGGCCGCCATATTGAACTTTTCAACGTCACTAATTCTCCAACTTCCTGTGTAGGTAGAAGGCTGAAATTTGGCAGGCTTATTCCTTACAGCTGACTTACAAAAGTTAAGCAGGTTTCATTTTGAAATTCTACGCATAACGGTCATAACGGTCAACAGCGTCCACATGTTGAACTTTCTTATTCATGGCCACATCTTCACGAAATTTGGTAGGCGGCTTCCCTGCACTAACCGAAACCAATGTATGTACTTATTTCGGTGGTATGACGCCACTGTCAGCCGCCATATTAAACTTTCCAACGTAACTAATTCTCCTTCCCATGTAGGTAGAAGGCTGAAATTTGGTACTTATTTCGGTGGTATGATGCCACTGTCGGCCGCCATATTGAACTTTTCATAAGTCTTTGTTACTTATGGGCCCATCTTCAAGAAATTTGGTACGTGGGTTCCCAACGCTAACTGAATCCTACTTACGTACATATATACGTCCATAGCCTGCAGCTCGGTCACCGTGTGAGGCGGCGTTGGTTCCCCAACGCCTCCCACGTTCTTGGCTGCCTGCCTATATAAGGCCGTCTGTCGCTCCAGTCTCTACATTTCCTTCCTTGCTTCGCCATGGGATTCTCGTCTCCCTGCTGATAACTACAGCCTTTTTATTTAATCCACGGCTTCTCCGCTGTTTTATTGTTCATTTTTTACGATTATAGTTATTGTGTAGGTATTTTAGACTTACTTTACATTGTTCAGGTACCCATTTCCTTTATCATTCCAACCGTACCCCCATTAACATGTCTATCGAGGTGATCACCATCGATCAAAGAACTGTCACTTACCGGGTGGTTTCCATGCCCGGAGATGGCACCTACCTTTTCCATTCTCTTTGTCACGTATTGCACTGCCATATCAGGCTCACTTGATATCCGGAGGAACATTGTGTCTTATGTATTGAATGACTGGGACAGGTTCAAGGTGTGGACTGATGACAGTACAGGAGATAATTATTCTACACAGGAGCACTAGAAGAGTGAAATGCTTAAGCCCTTCACCTATACATCTGCATGTGAGTTGATGGCTGCCGGTGAATTGTTCAGTTGTCGCTTTCAAGTGTACCGAATATTTTGCACCTTTTGACAACCGCCAATGCCTCTTAAACATCTTAGATTGACAGGTGACGATTTCAGTAGTGGACACTTTGATGTTTATGAATGTTTAAACTCTCAAAAGCTGGATGTGAAGTTATCGATGAAACCGGTTGTATACTTACAACACTTGACAGATGCCGAATGTCTCTTCAACACAAGTCCTGCAAATACTGTCATAATGGAAACAAACCATGAAACTTAAACCGATTATGACAGCAGCAATCCAAGCTGTGAGATTTGAAACAAGATTACTGTTCACATGGCCAATTGTACGTTGCATGCTCAAGAGTAAGCTCAGCGCACAGCTTGGTCATATTACAACTGGAGGGCTGAACTCACAATGTGGTATATAAAGAGATCCTTAACAAATAATTATTGGTATATTTTCCCTCAGTTTAAAAAGGTTTAATTTTCTTCTTAATAAAAATTCTAAGGCAGTACTTTGCCGCTGCGAAGCGCGGGTATTTTGCTAGTGAAATTATATTACACAACCATTCTTACACACTGTGAGATACATGTAAACCTCATTAGCATTACTATTTACAACTAAAATGAGAGAATAACAGAAATTTAAAGTTATAGTAGTACAGTTAAATTGCCACCTTGCAAGCTTGTAAAAAAAATTCACAGAATCTGCAGTACTTGTCCACCAAAATGATCATAACCAATATGAGTAACATCAGCAAGTTCATCCTCACTTGGACCAAAACACCTTTGATTTGCATCTAGGCTTCTCGTCAGCCACTCTCACTGCTGCTGCTTTTGCCAGCGTGGTCTGCTGACCCAAAGACTTTTATTCAATGTTGTTTCATTTGCTTCTCCATATCCTGGAGTGTATCCAGTACCAGCTGTTGGATTATGGGCTCCATCATCTTTCTTGCTAATCATGCCGACTGTGCCACTGTAAATAAAAGGGTAGTGTTAAAAGAGTTACCTTACCAGAGTTAACTCCATTTTTAATTGCTGTAGGCAGATGGTGAAGGCAAAAGCTGGTTGTCTATTAATTTTGTCAGAATTGGTCAACACTGATGCACCTTCCTCTTTGGTTATCCTCTTTCTGTATTTGTTATGTGGCATCTGTGTGTCTGTTTGTACCTCCCAATGTTTGCTCTTACAAGTAAATGTAAAAATTGTCTCTTTTACTTAGGAAAAGAAACATAAGAATGGCATTAGAGATTTCATTGTTTGTAGGGGCCAATCAGGCACAAGTAAAGGAGGAATCTGAGTAGGATGGAGAAAAATGAGAAAGGAAGAGAGGACAGTTTGTAAAAGGTAAAGTAATGAGAAGAAAATAATTTTTTGCACAGTATAACAAAATGTTTCTTACTTTCTGACAATCCTGCTCTGAAGAAACACTGGGTAAAAAGCATGTCTCTTTGGCTTTGGATGTTGATGATTGGTGCGTTCCTTAATATCTGAGTAATTTTGTATAGACATTTTTTTCAGAACCCATTGTATAATTTGTGACAAGGTTATGAGGGTGAGTGCCCTGTAGTGCAGAGCTTTGTAAATACTGTAGTATATATATTGTTTATTCATGCTTTAACATTATTTCTTTTGTTGCCATTCTGGGCTTTGGTTGTTTATAATTTTGCCAGCCTAGGGGTGAAAAAGTGAACGCATAATGACTGATTATATATTAAGGATGAGGGGAAGTTATTTTGTTGGCAGCAACTGGATCTGGACCAGATTCAGAGTGCAAGTTAGGGTCATTGCACTTCTTTTGGGTCTTTCTGGCTGTGGATAAAAGAGAAAAATGTGTAAGCAATAATAATACATCCAAATTGGTCTGTTATGTATTGTTAAAATTGTTTCCAGTAAGAGGGTATTAGGCTTTGTTTGATAAATTAAATAAATCTACTACATTGTGAGATCTTTCAAATATACAGTATTCTGATATATCTTAAATTAACACTGTGTGTATTGAGATATCTGAAAGGTAATGCAATCTCCCAGTGATCTCTTATAATATATACTGTTTTTAATTGCACTTTCTGTCATCTTAAGATATAATGAAATACATTTCAGTTGTCTAGGAGGTTATGTTATGGTATTATGAGATACATTTAAAGTATCCAAAAAATTTTATCATCATTGAAATGGGCAGGAAAATAATTTCGAAATATCTTAATGTATTTAAGATATCTTGAAATGCATGCATGCATTTTTGAGATTTTTGAGGTTTCTCTAAATGTTAATTGTGTTTGCCATAGACAGTTCATTTGATGTTAAGAATTCTAGTATTTTTGTTGGAATAATCACAGAGTCCAAAGTATTGCATTGTCAAGTGGTATGGCATATGACTGTATTGTTTGCTTTGTATCAGTTGTGTGTGTGTTTGTTGTGTGTTTTTCTAAGCTAATTGCCCTTTTTCATTCAGGCATTTAGTCAGCTTTGTGTTTTGGTTTATGGTACATTTTATAAAAGTGCATTTCTTTATGTGGTAGAAGGAAAAACAAGACCTTGCAAGATTCAGATGAGACCTATATTGTGTAGCATTGTGCCCTCAACCTAATATTTCAGTCATCTTTTCTGGGTCCCCAGAACCCTACCCTATCTCAACCACAGAGAAAGGATATGACCCCAAAGAATACTTAGGAGGTCAGTCATTACAGAAAACAAGCAACCTTTACAGTTACTAGAAACTGGGAAATGCAAGATCTTTATTTTTTAAAGTTGTTGCCCTTGCCTACTCAGTGTCATCCCAGGTATGACAGTTCAGATTAATATATGTACACTGGGGAGATTCTACTTGTCAGGTGCAACTGGCAGCACAGAGACAGAGAGAGGGGCTGCACAGGAAAGCTGTTGTGGTCATATCTGCCATAATAGCCAATGGAAATCTTCTTTCGCTGAGTGGTAGAACTGGTGGCTCTAATTCCAGAATCCTTGGCTCATGTCTCACCCCTGCTGCTTCAGGCCCATTGCCAATTCTCTCATTAGTGATTGGCAGCTTATTCAAGATCATTCAGGGGAGGGCGTGAATATAGCTGGTAGTACATGCAGCTAGGCTGGGTAAGAGAGCCACTGTACAAGGGAAAACAATGTCATAACCTACACAGACAACTTTTCCTCTATCTGGCAGAGACCTTTTTTGGCTCAGCAACAGAACCAGTGGCTCTAATTTCAGTTTCCTTGGTTTGCATCACACCTGTGCCGATACAGGGAGGACACCAAGAAAGATTTTATTTTCTGAAAATAAATATCAAGGTTAGATGGAGCTCTGATGGGTGTCTTTTAAATTGAGTGCACAATTGGACAGTAGCTTCTGGTTTAGTTTCACATGTTTTTACGTTACCACCACTGTGTTTATGAGATGACAGAGTAGATGAGCTAAAATTGTATTAATTCTGTCATACTTTCTGTTACTAAACAAAGAAATGTTTACTGCTCCCCTTTCTTCCTTTTCTAATACTGTGAGATTAAAGCATTTCATGGGAGAGGTCATGCTAACGCTACACCATCCAGATCTAAACACTAGCATGTTGTATGTGCCCAAAAATGTCTGACTGCATTCTCGTACCACTGCTCACGTACTAAAGTGTCAGCAGGTATTTTTCATGGCATTACACGTGTAATTTGTGAGCATGCCCTTGACGATCAAACAGAGGAAGCTCTACAGTATACCTGTGATTTTATGCTGTAGGAAGATAAGTAAATAAAGAAATCAAGATAAGTAACATTCGATCTGGCTTTTATATAAGTAACATATAAATGCTTCTTATGTAAAGAGCATTACAAAACATTATCACAAACATGAGTTTGCATGATACGTTGGCGAGCTCTGTAAGCCGTGGTGTTTCTTTCAAGGACAGGTGATTGGCAGGATGACGACGGACTTTGTTGTGTATCCAAATGGTGCCATCTTTTGCCTTTATGCCTGGTGCAGCTGCGTTGTTCTTATATGTGAGTGGACGCTTCTTATGGGGTGGGCTTCTGTTCTCTTTCTCCGATCTGAGTTCACCTCTGTTATAGTGTTTCTTTATTTGAAAACAGCCGTGTCAGATCAGGGCGAGCATGAACGCGACTGAGAGAATAAAATCGAATAAAAAAAAACAGTAACCTTTACAAGTACCATACATTTTAACTGTCTGTTACAGACTCAAATCAAATGTATGTTTTTATTGTATAATAGTAACAATAAGAACAGCTCACTACCTAAAACGTTTATTTTGGGAGACATTAAGACTCAAACCCAGAACCTTCTGAATTGGAGTCAGTGGCTCTAACAAGTATACTACCCGAGAAGTCGGGACAACAAGCAGCACTAACCTGATTTCTTTTTCTTCGGTTATAGTCTTGGAAAAAAAGTGCATTTGTTGTTTATACTTGTGTCTTTTGTGAAACTGCTTATTTGATATTTGGACTTCAGTCTTCACACATTATACACTTCATGTCTACATTTTGTCGATAGTACTAAAACATGAAAAAAGTTTGTCTTTTAGGTATGTTTTCAGCATTTCTGTCATCCTACACTTACACAAATCTTTGTGGACACGGAACACACGTGAAATGCATGTGTTCTGAATAAGAATATATTTTTTTAGCCTAGGTACCTGACTCACTGATAAACAAGGCTTCATTTGGGAGAGGTTTTTGCAGTTTCTCCGGCGGTGGGGGGATGGTACAGCAGGCTGCTTGGGATTATCAATACATTTACAAGACAAAAGACGCTGAATGGAGACGTGCGAGTGGATTTAAGGTGGGCCGGATTTATGAGTTTTCTCGTAAGCTTTGGTAATTCTAGTGTTAAGAAATGATCCATTTATGTTATTCAATGACCGGGAGATATTCTATGCTGTGTTTTTTAATTTCTCACATACTGTACCTTGCATTATCTTCAACCCTTCATCATTTTACTCAATAATACTACCCATTACTGTGTGTTTCTTAGAATTTATATCAAGACAAAGGAGTAGTTTTCTGAATGTAGTATATTATTTGTAATAGTTCCTGTTGGTGTTCTTTAATGGTCTTTTAAAACATTTTGCCAGTTCTTTTGATATCCTAGCACTTATCAACATTTTCTGTATACTACTCTGTACTAATACAGAGCATAATATAAATCTTGATTCACTGAAATCCAAAATCCCTTGTATTGTTATATCTCTTGCTCCATTTGATCTGTTAACCTTTAAATTAAAAATACATGTAAGCAGATTATGTTTAATCAAGCAATCTAGGAAATGTCCTTTGATGCAGTTTCTTGTCACTTTAGCTAATGCTTTAAAAAATACTGGCAAAGTTTGGGTTCGTTTCCTCCAAGAATGTGTTTGTTTACTTTATTGTATATCCTGTGAACAATTGCTTTTTACTTATAATACTTAAACAGTTGGTTGTCACAACAATATGTAAGATGAGTTGTTGTTTTTATTAAAATGTTCTGTGTGTGACTAATATTGGAGTACTAACTGATGTACAACTGTCATTTTATACTGCTACTGCTATTCCTCACCATCACTCTCATTTAGCCATGACTACATAATTTCTTAATATCATAGTCCCAAGTCAATTCGTTCACCTCTAGTTTGTGCATTTTCTTTCTAATGCTCCTCGCGTTAATGCGAAAACATTATAAAGAAGGAAAGCTTCTTATTGTATTTTTGGTCAAGTTTTCGTAAAGTCAGTCAGTTCTACACCACACAATCTACTTTAAATTTTTGTTGATGCTCCCAATGATTCTAGCTCCTAGAAAATTTCTACCTTTCTCCAGCATTCCAGTGGCTGACAAAAATAAAATGTTCTTGTTTGCTGCATGCCTTCATCCATGCATTATGACTGATGTAAATTATGATGTAAAGATCTGTTTATGTATTTTTTTTCCTTGTTTCTGGAGAGATTTCAGACGATGTAACTGATTTGGCTTAGGCCTTTAATTTGTTTCCAAGGTCCCTGAATTTCATCCTAAAATAATATGTGCCTGTCTTTCCAATATCATTTGATCCAACATAAATATACAACTATGAGATCTTTCCCTGTCCTTGCCAATAACTGGTCCACTTGTTGGGATGTGTGGGGAAACTCTCGCTCCTGGTAAGCAGCTCAAATATTGTAGCCTCACAATCTGTACTCCGTATCAAGCTAACAGTATTTCAGTGAATGGATTTTTTTACCATATAGTACTTCCCTTTTCTGACCACTATTTGTTTTAATGTAGCTTATATGCACAGTCTTTCAGCTTTTTGAAGCAAAATATATCTGTTGGTTAGTTCATTTTTTATTGCTGATGGGATACTATGGTGTCTTATTTCTCTTTTGACTGCTTGAGTCTAAGTTTGATCTATTGCAGTTTGTAATTGCTGCTTTTCTATGTTGGTTCTCCAGGGTCTTCACTCTTGCAGAGATTGGTTTGCCTCTGAAGCTGCTTTTAAAGAGCACATATCTTTGCAGTGAGGTTTGCTATTTTCACACAGTTATTACACATGTAGTCCAACTAAATGGTATCTTGGATATCAGTCCTCATATTACATTTATTGTGGGTTTTTGGCTTGAGAACCATTATTTTATACTTCTTACAGATTCTTTAGTTTGTCAAATTGATTTCAGTTTCAAATGTCACAAACCTCTGGTGCTCTAATTGTCGAAATTTCATCCTCTTTCTTTAAGACATCCTGTGAAATTAATCCTTTATATTTTACATTAATCCAATATTTCAGATTTCTTGTAATACAGTCTTTGCAGTGCTGTTTTCAGAGTATCTTATGTGAATGATTAGACTTTGTTATTGGTTAGGCTGTGTACGATCTGGACTGATGTTACCTTTAGTCGATTAATCTTAGCAATTCAAATATATGGAATGTGCTTTTACTACACTTGTCACATTTCAGGGGCTGTACTCATTAACATTAGTTTGCTTCAAAAAACAAATGAATGATACAAATTTAGCATTTGCATATTTGCTTTCAGCAATGAAGCATGCTGTTTCGCCATGTTGGCGATAATGCGTTTATGTTAATACCTTACGTGTCATATTAATAGGGAGATGTGCTTTGTGATTTAAAGCATTGAAACACTAAATTTTATTTTGGTATTAACAAATGGAGTAAATCATTTCATTGCTGGTGTAGACAAGCCAAATGGCCACTTCAGTAAAAACATGCCTCAATTTTAACTCACTTCAACTAGTGTCTGAATTGTCAGTGTGCAGTTACCTCCCACATCCTGCCATCCTAGATGTGTAATTCTGGATCCATTCGACACAGGGAATAAGTATTGAACACGCTTACTGAAATTTATTTAATATTTGGTTGAAAAGCCATTGTTGATAATGACAGCTTCAAGACTCCTCCTGCATTGAGAAACTATTTACATGCATTGCTCAGGTGTGATTTTAGCCCATTCTTCCACACAAACTGTCTTCAGATCTTGAAGGTTCTTGGGGCCTCTTCTATGAACTTTGATCTTCAGTCCTTTCCATAGATTTTCAATTGGATTCATGTCGGGTGATTGACTGGGCCGTTCTAGCAGCTTTATTTACGTTCTCTGAAAGCAATTGAGAGTTTCCTTGGCTGTGTGTTTGGGATCATTGTCTTGCTGAAATGTCCACCCTTGTTTAATTTTCTTCAGCATCCTGGTAGATGGCAGCAGATTCTTATCAAGAATGTCCTGGTACATTTCTCCATTCATCCTTCCTTCAATTATATAAAGTCTGCCAGTACCATATGCTGAAAAACAGCGGCACTCCATGATGTTCCCACCTTCAAACTTCACTGGAGGTGTGGTGTTTTTGGGGTGATGTGTAGTGACATCTAAAGAGTTCAATTTTAGTCTCATCTGATCAGACTATATTCTTCCTGTATTTCATTGGCTTGTCCAAATGTGCCTCAACATGCTTTTTCTTCAGCAGTGGAGTCTTACGTGGTGAGCATACATGGCGGTCATGGCGGTTAAATATACTACTTATTGTTTTCTTTGAAACAACTGTACCTGCTAATTCCAGGTCATTCTGAAGCTCTCTGCGAGTGGTCTTTGCCTCTTGGACAACTCTTCTGATTATTATTTTGACTCCTCTGTCAGAAATCTTGCGAAGAGCATCTGGTCATGGCTGGTTTATGGTGAAATGATGTTCTTTCCACTTCCAGATTATGGCCCCAGCAGTGCTCACTGGAACATTCAGAAGTTTAGAAGTACATCTGTAATAAATGCCATCAGTATGTTTTGCAACAATATCTCTATCTATATCTATCTCTCTATTATAAAAAAAAAAATCTTGCAAAGGAAAAGCAGGGCAACGAGACGTGATCTTCTTGGAAGTTCTCAGAAGACACTTAAAAGACCTCCGAGAAGAAAGAGACTGGCGACGGAGCATCTCGCGGGGACCATAAACATGAGACTTGGTGCCAGGAGATTGTCCCAGGACTGTCTCGCGGGGACGTGGAACATGAGATTCTTGCAAGACACGCCCTACTTACAACCGATATCAAATAAGAGCATGGCCAGCAAAACACAGTCATGTAAAGGCACATAGCACACACTGATCCTGTGCTCTCAGCACATATAAAGCGTATAAGGACAATACGTTCTAGATGAAACGTCAACGACTAAGCAAAAATGAAAGTGCAGCACGGAGAAAAGAGACCCAAAAGCGTTGGAGAGAAAAAAAGGCAGATAAGAGATTATGAAAGCAGTGGAATTCGAAAGGCTCAAACAAACGATGGTGCGATACACATGCAGAGAAAGGTAAAGAATATGAAAGCAGTAAAATTCAAAAGTATTGTAGCGTCCCAGCCAGGTTGAAGCCTTTTTGTTTTAAGTGACTGTTAGGTCCGATTGAGGGAGAGCGGAGTACAGCACGGAAGACTGATAGCGGGGTACTGATTGATGCGGTAAGGGGGGGAGCGAGACCTGGGGGATAAGGGGTTGGAGAGGCTGCTAGAAAGTTGTATTTGGGGTAACGAAGTCGGCGATTGTTCAAGTAAAACAAAAATTGTGACACTTTATTACATCAGTCTGCTTTTCTTACTTCTTCTCTTTTTGAGCCAGACGCAGAGGTCGCTACAGTATCAGAAAAAAGATAGTAAAGATTGCATTAGCACAAACAAATCAGGATCATCAGGACCAGGTGTAATTGAAAAAATAGCAGGACAAAGCGAGGTCAGAAATAAAAGGCAAAGAGTAGAAAACAAAGTAAAACGTCATAAAGAGGTTCAAAAACGAGGGGGCAAAACACATGCAGAGCCGGTTAGAGATAATGAAAACAGTAGAATTCAAATAACACAAAATAAAAAGTAGGCGTGATATATATACAGAGAAAGTTACAGAATATAAAAGTAGAAAAATTCTAAAGTATCAAAACAAGATAAAGATCGCATTAGCGCTAAAAAAGAGAAATTATGGACCATACGTTATGAGAATCTGTGGTCCCGCAACAGTTAAAGCAACGACAAGTTTAATTTCAAAGAAAACACAATTAAGTCAGGTGTATATTTATAATCACGGAGAAGCGATGCACATTTAAACAGGCGAAAAGAAAGGTAATGTAGTATAGATTCCGCGAATAACATTAGACACCAAAGGAGATCTTGATATGCCATTCGTATTAAAATTTTTACAGTTTCCCGTGAGAACAGTTTTATTAGAGAAAGAGAAACAATATTCACTCACGGGCAGTTATATGTTGCATTGTCACAATGTATCTCCAGAAACGGAATCAAAATTCAATGCAATCCTGAAGAAAAGGTAATTCCAAATATTGTTTTTAATGAAACTTGTAAAAGTCCAAATAATGAAACAAACAATTCCAAAGAAAAAGAACAGCTTTTAAAATTGTATATCGAATTAGCCAAACACATATGTATTATGGCAGACAGCCGGGTCCTATGCCCTTTCGATGGATATTCAGGGGAAGCAGCCCTGGACGGTGCAGTACCTCCCCCTGGACACTGGATGCCCCATACCCAACCGGGTTGGAGCAGTGCCTCAGACTATCGGAGGGCTTCTTGGGAGATGAAATTCTCCTGGAGCACTTCCTGGTGGGCCATAAAAGGAGCCAGCAACCACCACTCAGGGGCCAGAGTTGGTAGGAGGAGAACAAAGCTTGTGGATGAGTGGTGGTGGAAGAGAAAGACAGAGGAGTGTTTTGGTGTTGCACTTTGTGCTTTGGGACTGTCTTGTGGCTGGGGGACATGGGGAGGACATGCCCTCCAGCTGAAGAAAATAAAAGTTTTATTTATTTTTATACATGCCTCCTGTGTCCAATCTGTGTCAGGTCCAGTGCAATATAGCGCCTTTGTTACTATATACAGTATTTAATTTTAAAGCCTGTACAGCAGCTGGCCTTTTGTCTCACTTCCTTGTCTCCCGTGACATTCAATTGTCTCCGAGAAATTATAAGTAGGACGTGACGTGGAATTTGTCTCGCAGGACTTCAAAGTGTCTCCCCTAGATAATCACGTCTCGACCCAAAATTTTTTTATATAATAGCGGAGCTCGACATCAGCAGCTGCTGCACAGGCTTTTAAATGATTGTCACGCAGAGCGACATGCAGATCATGCAGTTTGGTAGCAGCAGCTGCAAGCCAGCAGCTGATTCGTCTACATCTCCTTAGTGTGCGTTCAGCATCCCCCTACACCTCTCCTCCCCCCCGAGAACGAAATGGCAAGCATGAAGCACATCCCCAGAGAGAGGGGTTGGGAGATGGGCAAGCGAAACGAGTATGTGTGTATTTATATATATCTATCTCTCTATTATAAAAAAAATAATCTTGCGACAAGATGTGATCTGGAAGAGAGACAGAGACACTTTCACTTCCCGAGACACGGTCAAGTCACTTCATACTGACATCCGTTGGAAGCAAGTTCCCATGAGACGGTGACCTAGGCAAGAAAAGTAATAACCAACCCGGAACAAGTGGAATTGAAAACCTTGCAGGTCCAAACAGGCTCAGAAATAAGACAAAAGCAGGCCCAAACATACACATGCAGAGCAGGTTACACATTATGACAGCAGTGGAATTCGAAAGGCTCAAAACAAACCTTGGCGTGATACACACGCAGAGCAAGTTAAAAAATATGACAGGACTACAATTCGAAGGTGTCAAACAACAGAGAGTACAGATCGCATTCGTGCAAACAAATGGAAATTATTACTAGGTGAAATAATGGGGGTCAGAAACAAAAGACAAAGGGCACGTCCAAACATACAGATGCAGAGTAGGTTACACATTATGACAGCAGTGGAATTCGAAATGAAAGGCTCAAAAATAACCGCGCAGAGCATGTTAAAAAATATGACAGGACTACAATTTGAAGGTGTCAAACAACAGAGAGTACAGATTGTATTCGCACAAACAAACGTAAATTATTACTAGGTGAAAAACCTAATACGGAACAGCAAAAAGAGATTGAATATATGGACACAGGTGATATGTCGGAAGTATGTAGATATTGTAAGGCTGTACAGGTAACGTTGGATGCTGGTAGGTCGTCTAATTCTTGCCGCCATTGGGGAAAAGTACCATACGCTATGAGAATCTGTGTTCCCGCAACAATTACAGCTACAACCAGTTTAATTATGAAAAAAACACAATTTGGTCAGGTGTATATTTATGATCACGGAGAAGCTTGTGCCCCGTAATGAACTTTCGAAAATAATATCTTCTTTTTGGCAGTTCTCACCATTTTGCCATAATTAACTTTTGGAAGTGACCCATCCTTTTGGCGATTTCATTCCTTATTTCTGATAGCAGACGTTTTAACTATCCAAGCAGAGCACCATGGTGCAATTGTCAGCTCATTGTATGGAATGAATGCACTATGGTGAACAGAGCAGGTGTTGAGACTTTAGACAGGACCCTACAAAACATCAGAAATACAACAAAAGTGATGGGAGGCTTGACAGTCTTGCTGGTTGGAGACTTCAGGCAGACCTTACCAGTTATCCCAGGAGGAACACGCGCCGATGAAGTTAAAGCATGTCTGAAATCTTCTTACCTATGGCCGAGGACCAACATTCTTACCTTAAGAACAAAGATGAGGGTGTACTTGAACTGCAACAAAAAAGCCTGAGAGTTCGCTGCTGTCTTCATCAAAATATATGATGGCAATTTAATTGAACAGAACTGTAAAATGAAATGTTTCTAACAATCTCTGTCTCTTGGGGCCTCATGTATAAACGGTGCGTACACACAAAAATGTTATGTGTGAACGTTTCCACGCTCAAATCGCGATGTATAAAACCTTAATTTGGCGTAAAGCCACGCACATTTCCACGGTAGCCCCTGTCGTACACAAGTTCTGCGCTCGGTTTTACAGACTGGCGACACCCAGCATCAAAGCAGTGCTACTGTTCCTGTGTGGTTACCCTTTCTTTCTTAGATCCATATTCACAATGGCGGCTTTATCAAATACACTGAAATTAACCGCATATCGTTCATAAATTTAAGGCACCGGATTGTAATCAACCTGTAACAATATAATGGTGCACAGAATGGCCAAACTATTCCACTGCCATGGCTGCTTTAGCATTGAAAGAGCATCGCAAATGGAAGGATTAGAAGAGAATGCGTATTCCGAGATCATACTGATTTCTTGGCACATGATGATGACTGGCGTCTAAGTTGGTTTAGATTTCCAAGAGTGAGAAAGTTAAGAATTATTTATGTGAGTATGGATAATGGTAATCAAAAAAGAAATAAAACTCACCGGCACCTGCGGTGATGTCAGAATCTCCCTCCCTTGCTGGGTAAAATGCCGGCAATAAGTGTGTCGCCAATAATTGCAGCAACTCACTGCTCAAACAGCGTGAGCTCCTGGAATTAAGTACCGTCCTCCAGTGGAGCTAACATGCAGACGATGAACTGCGACTCTCCTTTTCACGGCAACTTTGATGTCTGAACACTTCATTTTTAATTCGGTCACGGTGCGATTTTCTGCTCCAGCAGTCTTGACTGCATCTGCCACACTATGCCATTCCATCAATTTCCTTTTGTTGCTAATACCACTTCCTAAGCTACCAAATAAAACATTTTTCCTGGCTTCTACTTCAGCTAGCAGGACCTCCATTTCACATTTGCTGAAGTTTTTTTTTTCTCTCCCCCCTGTGCTATCATCTTTGTCTTTCTGAAGCACTTAATGTACAGGGCTATTTATATTGATTTGTATATTCAAAGAGGCGTAATTCTGGGAGGAGTTGGGGCAGGGCAGCAGGTACGTACATTAATTTTCACGCTGACCGGGATTAATACTGTACAGTTGAAGAACGTGGAAGCTGGCGTTCGCACAGATTTATGTAACTGGATTTTTTTTGTGCGTAAGCACATTTCCGCTTTTGTGCTACGTCATGTTATAGTGCAAATTCTACGCATGGTGTTAAGCATGAGGCCCCTGGTGAATACCTTACAAACATTGAAAATGTTTACCCCAACTTACGAAATCTTCATGAAGAGGACGTCTCATGGTTGAGGGAGAGAGCTATTTTAACACTAAAAAATGACATGACTTCACATATAAACACCATTTTACTTCACCAATTAACTTCAGAAACAAAAACATATAAGTCTCTCGACTTTAGAAATAGAGGACGCGATGCACTATCCGGTAGAATTTCTTCACACTCTTAATCATACTCTGCTTTTGAAGGTTGGTTCACCAATTATGTTACTACAAAACTTACAACCACCAAAACTTTGTAATGGCACCAAGCTTCAGATCAAATCTCTGCACAAGAACCTCATTGAGGCAACTGTCTTCACTGGAACTGGCTCAGGGGAGACTGTATTTATTCCTCGAATCCCTCTCATACCCTCCGACCTCACATTCCAATTCAAACGCCTCCAATTTCAAGTAAGGGTCTGCTTCGCTATGACAATAAATAAGTCACAGGGCCAGATTCTAAAAAAGGTCGGCATTGACATGACACAGGATTGCTTGGGAATCAGCTTGGGAATTTTACAGCTAGAGGGCAGAACTGCAAATTTTGTTTACAAAGAGATCCTTACATCCTAAAAATGTGCATTTCTAATACACATTTACAATCATAAATTAAACTCTTTACAATCATCAAATTCGCTCTCAATACAAAATAAGCCTACGACAATTACATTGACAATCATTTTACATTATTTTTAAAATGTTTCCTTTTCTTTTTCATAACTTCTTTAACACACTACTTCTCCGCTGCGAAGCGCGGGTATTTTGCTATTATGTATATATAAATAATTATTTATTGGACAGTAGTGGGTGTTGCCAAACCTCAGACACCTCCACACAACTCCTAGGGTGAAAATAAGTGATTTATTTACACAAATTCTTCACAATGGTCTTCCAATGCACACACAGTACCTCTCTTCCTCTTTTGCATACCTCCAAGTGAACATTGTCCTCCTTCCTCTTGACTCTGACTTGGCCAGATGTGACAGAGCGATTCCTTTTATCTCTGACCCAGGAGTGCTTCCTGTGCCACGGCATAGCCTGATGTGAGCACTTCCAGGTCATTCGGAAGTTCCAAAGACAACGGAACACAGCTCCTAATAGCACCCCCTGGTGTAACCCGGGGACGCCCAGAAGGCTGATCTACAGCACTGCAACTCCCAGCATGTCCTGCAGTTGTTCATGGATGTGCCAGCTCCCAGAGTTTCTGCCATCTAGCAATTTGGGTGAACATGCAATGATAAACCTCCCATCCATCCTTTAAGCTGGCTGGTAATGTTCCTCCATTGATTCTTTATTCCTGCCAAGATGCCAGTGTACCCATTCCCTATATCTTATGTGCCCCGATCTCTATGTAGACAGTGGGAAATCTCTTGTCTCTTTTCAGGTCCTTTTCCTTCCTGTGCTTCCTGGCTAGTGATCCGGCAGGAATGCCTGTCCCTACCTTTTCTCTCTCTCTCTCTCTAGAGAATATAAATAGATATATAGATGTAGATATAGATATATCTATACTAATAAAAGACAAAGCACTCACTCACTCACTCACTCACTCACTCACTCACTCATCACTCATCACTAATTCTCCAACTTCCCGTGTGGGTGGAAGGCTGAAATTTGGCAGGTTCATTCCTTACAGCTTCCTTACAAAAGTTGGGCAGGTTTTATATCGAAATTCTACGCGTAATGGTCATAACTGGAAGCTGTTTTTCTCCATTTACTGTAATGGAGATGAGCTTCAACGCCGTGGGGGCGGAGTTTTCGTGTGACATCATCACGCATCCCATGTAAACACGCAGTACATAGAAAACCAGGAAGACCAAAAAAAAAAGCGCTGAAGAAAACATGCATTATATAATTGAGAAGGCAGCGAAACAATAAGAAGCGAGCGAGTGACATATACTACCATATTCATGAGTTCTGCTACTTCGGAAACAAAGCACGATGTAAACCTACACTTTAAATTAAGTTCATAGACAGGCTGCCGCTGGCGTTTGTAATTTAGTGCCTGCCCATATAAGGCCGTCCGTCAGCGGCAATCCAATAGCAAACTCCCACTAAATATTCACGGGTGAAGGACTGTGTTTATGGAGAGGAAGATGAGATGGTCAGGGTGGTGTTTGACACAAACTCAGCGAAACTGCGAGAGAATGTT
This sequence comes from Polypterus senegalus, assembly GCF_016835505.1. NCBI lineage: Eukaryota > Metazoa > Chordata > Cladistia > Polypteriformes > Polypteridae > Polypterus > Polypterus senegalus. The sequence goes on along the minus strand of NC_053163.1, from coordinate 75,435,871 downwards.
TTAAGTGCCAGGACTAAGGTAATATTAAATACAGCCATGGACATAGCATGAGATGGCACCAGCACAGCTGGGAAACTTCGATGCATGTACACCGAGCGGCTCACGTGAACTGACGCAGTGCACAGATAAAAAGCAACAGTTCCAAAGAGCTGAACAAAACTGAATTACACAATTGAAAAGGCAGCAAAAATATGAAGCGTCTGATAAGCATATTCATAAATCCAGCTACTGCGGAAACAAAGCACACTGTGGAAAAAGTCAATGTCCCGCTAAAGGAAGACAGTGTAAAAAAACCCGTGCATGCAGTGTGTCAGGTCTCAGATAAAGAAGAAGACGAGCTGTTTATTGATGCAGTAAGAAACGAATCGATGAAAGAAACCTGTCATCTTTACAACGATTGACAAACACGGAATGTAACTTGAACACAACACATCCTACAAATACGAACCTGATTGAAAGAAATAATGATAATCAAATCCTTGATGACAGCAACACTCAGTAACACTCACAAAACAAATACTGTATATTGACAGTCATGTTACGTTATTTTTAAAATGTTCCCTTTTCTTTTTCTACCTTTTTTAACACACTACTTCTCCGCTGCGATAAGCGGGTATATATATATGTATATATATATACCGATCTACATACTCGAATAATGGATACTTTATTCGCCATCAATGATTGTTTTGGTAAAGCCATACTCAGTGTATTCATTAGATGAACGGTAAAAAAGTAAGAGCGAGGGGAGGATGACTCATTGAGGCATGCAGGCTTAAGTGCGCGTCAACTCTATCTGAATTGCGCGATCACATTTGAAAAAATATATCTTTTCAAGTTCTATTTATTCCATATGTGTCAAACTCAAGGCAGCGGGCCACATCCGGCCAGCGTGTAATTATATCCGCCCGAGATCATTTTATATACTGTATTATTGTTATTAATGGCCCGGGTATATGAAGCGCTGGTAACACAATAAACTACAGATCCCATAATGCAGCGCTTCAGCTGCCTTGCCGAACACTTACTTACGCGTTAATCAAGTCTAGCTTATGATGCTGCAAGTTATTGCGAAGCTAGAGTTATTGTGCACTGAGTTTGCACGGCGCTTTGGTGACTTTGAAGAACAAAAAAAGTCCGTCTACATGCGGCTCGAACCTCGTGCATGTTTGGTAGCACATATCTGTGTGAGAAGCTCTTCTCAGTGGTAAAGACTAACAAAACAGCACACAGGAGTCGCCTCACTGATGAGCACCTGCAATCCATCCTGAGAATCTCCACAACACAGAACCTCACACCAAACATAAACAAACTTGTTGCCAAAAAAAGATGCCAGGCGTCCAGCTCTAAAATGACATATGAGCAAAGACAACTGAATGATTTGATTTGTTATTGCTGAAAGGAACACATTTTATTTATATTTCCAGGTTTTGTTATGCAGCATGTTCATATTTGAATTTGTATAATTTTGACAGGATATATTTTTATGGAGAGCAAAATCTTTTGGGATATTTAAAATCTAAGTTTATTTTTTATATAAAATTACATAAGAGTAAAGAAATTTGAATGTTTGTTCTTTTAATGTTTACTTTATTTCTAACTTGTATAATTTAGACAGGATATATTTTTATGGACAGCAAAATATTATAAGTTGTTTAAGGTTTGAGTTGATTTATTTAGGAATAATATTCCTGTTTGTTTTTACCTTTCCTACCAAAGATTTTTCTGTCGACTAAATAAAAATTCCTTCTATTTAAAATTTAAATAGAACTTGAACAAATACGATAGTTCATAATATCCACGCATACTTGCACGTAAGAGCGGGAGTTATCCGTTTTAACAAGCAGCGTATTGCACTGATACGAAATAGCTGTGTGTGTATATATGTAGATATGTATGTATATGTATATATATGTTTATATATATGTGTGTGTATGTATATATATATATATATGTATTTGTGTGTATATATGTGTGTGTATGTATGTATGTGTGTATGTATATGTATGTGTATATATGTAGATATATATATATATGTATGTATATATGTGTATATATATGTGTATATGTATAGATATGTATATATATATGTTTATGTGTGTGTGTAAATATATATATATATATATATATATATGACAACAACACTCATCACTCACAACAGTGACAAAACAATTACATTGACAATCATGTTACATTATTTTCAAAATGTTTCCTTTTCTTTTTCATTGCTTCTTTAACACACTACTTCTCCGCTGCGAAGCGCGGGTATTTTGCTAGTAGATATATATACTGTATATGCCTGTCCCTGCCTTTTCTCTCTCTCTCTAGAGAATATATATAGATATATAGATGTATATATATATATATATATTTATATATTAATACACTCACCTAAAGGATTATTAGGAACACCATACTAATACGGTGTTTGACTCCCTTTCGCCTTCAGAACTGCCTTAATTCTACGTGTTATTGATTCAACAAGGTACTGAAAGCATTCTTTAGAAATGTTGGCCCATATTGATAGGATAGCATCTTGCAGTTGATGGAGATCTGTGGGATGCACATCCAGGGCACAAAGCTCCCGTTCCACCACATCCCAAAGATGCTCTATTGGGTTCAGATCTGGTGACTGTGGGGGCCATTTTAGTACAGTGAACTCATTGTCATGTTCAAGAAACCAATTTGAAATGATTCGAGCTTTGTGACATGGTGCATTATCCTGCTGGAAGTAGCCATCAGAGGATGGGTACATGGTGGTCATGAAGGGATGGACATGGTCAGAAACAATGCTCAGGTAGCCCGTGGCATTTAAACGATGCCCAATTGGCACTAAGGGTCCTAAAGTGTGCCAAGAAAACATCCTCCACACCATTACACCACCACCACCAGCCTGCTAAGTAGTAACAAGGCATGATGGATCCATGTTCTCATTCTGTTTACGCCAAATTCTGACTCTACCATTTGAATGTCTCAACAGAAATCGAGACTCATCAGACCAGGCAACATTTTTCCAGTCTTCAACTGCCCAATTTTGGTGAGTTTGTGCAAATTGTAGCCTCTTTTTCCTATTTGTAGTGGAGATGAGTGGTACCCGGTGGGGTCTTCTGCTGTTGTAGCCCATCCGCCTCAAGGTTGTGCATGTTGTGGCTTCACAAATGCTTTGCTGCATACCTCGGTTGTAACGGGTGGTTATTTCAGTCAAAGTTGCTCTTCTATCAGCTTGAATCAGTCGGCCCATTCTCCTCTGACTTCTAGCATCAACAAGGCATTTTCGCCCACAGGACTGCCGCATACTGGATATTTTTCCCTTTTCACACCATTCTTTGTAAACCCTAGAAATGGTTGTGCGTGAAAATCCCAGTAACTGAGCAGATTGTGAAATACTCAGACCGGCCCGTCTGGCACCAACAACCATGCCACGCTCAAAATTGCTTAAATCACCTTTCTTTCCCATTCTGACATTCAGTTTGGAGTTCAGGAGATTGTCTTGACCAGGACCACACCCCTAAATGCATTGAGGCAACTGCCATGTGATTGGTTGATTAGATAATTGCATTGATGAGAAATTGAACAGGTGTTCCTAATAATCCTTTTGGTGAGTGTATATATACAGTATATATATATGTATATAGAGAGAGAGAGAGAGAGAGATTAGGGCTTTGTCGTCCCCTTGAACCCTCAGACTATATGTCAGACACCAGGTAAAAGTCCAATAATAATATTTATTATTATAAATAAGGGCACAAAGCACCTCCACCTCAATAAATAATAAACCAATACACAATAATCCTTCACTCTCCCAGACATATTGCCACCATTCCACTCAGTTCACCCATCTGGGATTTCCCAGATTCCTTTATAGTCCATGACCCGTAAGTGCTTCTGAACCCTCAGGCCATGCGATTTCCTAGCACTTCCGGGTCAGATCAAAACTCTTCTTTTTCATCCCAGAAGCACGTCATTTTGTCTGTCCATGTGACTAGGACGTATTTCCGGGTTATAAGGCAAATATAATTCTTTGAGCCTCCCTGCAGCGTCCCCTTGTGGCCCCATGGTATCCAGCAAGGCTGTGAAGGAAAACTCCAATATCCATGATGCCCTGCTGTAATTCGGTGCACCTCCATGCTGCCGGAAGGGCTCCATCTAGCGGCGTAGGGGAATTGGCTGGGATGAACAGCCAGCCATTGTCCACAAGATATATATATATATAGATAAATAGATGGATGTTTGGACACACCTCCTCATGCAATGTGTTTTCTTTATTTGCATGACCATTTACATTGGTAGATTCTCACTGAAGGCATCAAAACTATGAATGAACACATGTGGAGTTATGTACTTAACAAAAAAAGGTGAAATAACTAAAAACATGTTTTATATTCTAGTTTCTTCAAAATAGCCACCCTTTTCTCTGATTACTGCTTTGCACACTCTTGGCATTCTCTCGATGAGCTTCAACAGGTAGTCACCTGAAATGCCATTTTTGAAGGACTCTCGGACCATGAGAAACAAAATTCTCTGGTCTGATGAGAGAAAGATTGAACTCTTTGGTGTGAATGGCAGGCGGCATGTTTGGAGGAAACCAGGCACCACTCATCACCAGGCCAATACCATCCCTACAGTGAAGCATTTTGGTGGTAGCATCATGCTGTGGGGATTTTTTTTCAGCAGCAGGAACTGGGAAACTAGTCAGGATAAAAGGAAAGATGACTGCAGTAATGTACAGTGACATCCTGGATGAAAACCTGCTCCAGAGCGCTCTTGACCTCAGACTGGGGCGACGGTTCATCTTTCAGCAAGACAACGACCCTAAGCATACAGCCAAGATATCAAAGGAGTGGCTTCAGGACAACTCTGTGAATGTCCTTGAGTAGCCCAGCCAGAGCCCAGACTTGAATCCGATTGAACATCTCTGGAGAGATCTTAAAATGGCTGTGCACCGACACTTCCTATCCAACGTGATGAACCTTGAGAGGTGCTGCAAAGAGGAATGGGCAAAACTGGCCAAGGATAGATGTGCCAAGCTTGTGGCATCATATTCAATAAGACATGAGACTGTAATTGCTGCCAAAGGTGCATCAACAAAGTATTGAGCAAAGGCTGTGAATACTTATGTATATGTGATTTCTCAGTTTTTTTTATTTTTAATAAATTTGCAAAAATCTCAAATACACTTTTTTCACATTGTCATTATGGGGTGTTGTGTGTAGAATTCTGAGGAAAAAAATTAATTTAATCCATTTTGGAATAAGGCTGTAACATAACAAAATGTGGAAAAAGTGATGCGCTGTGAATACTTTCCGGATGCACTGTATCTATCAATATCTATCGATAGATAAGAAATAAATACATTTCATACACACACTCTCATACATACATATGTATGGAATATACGTAGAAATGTTGCATGCTACATATCTCTGTTTGCTTAAACTGAAAAGCTTCAAGGCCATCAATCTCTCCTCTTAAGTTATACCTCTTAATCCCGGAATCATTGCAATCACTCATCTCTGGACTTACTCTGGGGCCCATTAGGGGTTGTGTGTTTGTTTTTTTTCGTATTTTTTTTTATATGTAGACCAAAACTGGCCACAGTACTCCTGCTGAATCCTCACTAGTACATTATATGATTTAAGTATAACCTCCCTTATAATATACTTCACAAAGTGTGATATACTTTATATAACATCTTATTATCTTATAAGTTACAAACACTAATGTATACTGTATGTACTGTAATTGAAGCTGGCCTAGCTTAAATCCAATTGAAATGATGTACAGTTGATTCAACAACCTAATATAGAAAATATTAAATGGCAAAAAAGAAGAAAATAAAGAAATTAATGATAAAGTAAGTACTGTTACAGGAAAGCAGCTTATGGTGTGACCGTAGGAGTTTCAGTCAGGTCCTGGGCATGCCCTCTTTATAGCTTTTAATGAAATTTGTTACTTATTAACAGGCTTTATTCCAGCTCTCATTTTGCTACATTAATCAGTGCGGATTACCAGAATGTTTAATGGAATCAAATGAGATTGGTGCACCTTCTATCATTCTCTTTTATTTCTTATTGGTTTTTTCTTTTTAATTAATTTCCTTTACTAAGTTGTAGTGTTAGCTCTTGTGGTACAGGATTCTCAACAGCAGTGCTAATTTTTACAATGATCTATCTGAATGAAGAATTCAATGCATTTTATCACTACATAAATTATAAAATATATTCCTGTAGGCAACACATTACAGATATTATCTGTATTATAATAGATGAAGCACCTAATGGAACTATGTGTCTGGCTGTGAGCAACTACTGTAGGTGTTTTATGTACTGTATATGTTAATTAATTAGGATAAATAGTTGTGGTTTCATGGTATTTGTGTTTTGGAATTTAAAAAGTGTATTGAAGAATTGGTTTTTGCAAATGGTAATTAACAGATATTTTTGAGGCAGTTCATGTAGTGCTAGTTAACAATTTCCTCTGTAAAATTGACTTTTTTTTCTCTTTTTTTACCAAAACTTATTTTTTAGTAATCCTGCTTTTTCTTTATTTGAGCTGTGTCCTTTGGATTCACTAATTCATTTGTTGAAATTAATAGGCTGTTAAAATTGTAAAAGCAAAGCTGATAAGAGAAAATTTGTGCACTGCTAGCCTCAAAACTTTACAGTTTCAAACGTAATGGGAACTCTGTTTACAGTACATTTCAAGTTAATGTGGCCACATATGTGAGGTAGTTGCTAGATTGATAAATTAGTTAGACAGTAAAGAAAAACTAACAGGTATAGAGAGTGTGGGGGGAAAAATAAATATTCTGAAAATGTCTAAAAGCATGCATACACAAAAAGCAGGGAGTAAAGTAACCTAATCACATGAAGACAAGACAACCAAGGCCAAGGGAACTGGAGCAGTTAAATTAAGCAGCTGACATACGTGATTACAAATAATCCTTATTAAATTTACTAATGTAGCAGCGTGACCAAGGGTATTTTTATCTCTATGATATTAGTGAAAAATATTGTCAACAAAATTGCATTTGCTCTTAACATTTACTATTATTCTTCCCCAACCTGAGACTGAAGTCAGGTCCTTGATTTCAAGACATTAAAACTGTATCAATGTGGAATAAAAATTTAAAAGAGTGTTAAATCAGAAGACCAGCACAGAGCAATGAACCAGACTTTGGTGTGATTGTTCAGTTTGGCTGTGATGATACAATAAAAGATGAAGTGCGAATTTGAGATATACAAGGAGAAGTACAGGAGTATGCTGAGAGAGTCACCTTCAAAGACAAAAGAATAAAACTGGAAAGGAGGATAGTAAAGACTCTTCAAAAATAACGACAGAGTCCAAGAAGCAGGCTTTACAGGAACACGCTTGCGACATTGAGCGCTGGTGAATAGACTTTCACACACACACACACACACGAATACAGGGGAAAGGTGCTGAAGGTACATGTAAGGCAAGAAACAATACATTTTTTTTTTTAATTACTCTATTACCTGTCTTTGATAAGTACCACGGCTATTTAAAAATACATTAATAATACAGTAATGAGTAAATAATAAAAATTGTTTAGGCTGACCAGATATGAGAAAATAAACCAAAAATTTATTTGTATAGTAATGTAGCAAAGAATGTGAAAAAAATAACAGTTGACTTTCTTGTTGTGTCTAATGCCGTGGAACACTGAGAATTTTACAGTGGCACAGGTTACCTATGCTAATTTACTAAATACAGTAAGTGAAATTAATTGGCTTTCTCTCATCTAATACTTTTGTTGTTTTGTTAATTTGGAAATCTTGATGCAGTAGAAGAATGTGAAACATGAATTTCTTAATTACTTGCAATATAATAGAGGTCTAGATGCCTCTCATTTTGATTTTATCAATTGTATATGGTTTATTGTAGTGTAGGTATCTTGGTGAACTTCAAGGTTAGTCTGTCTTGGCTAGAAACAAATTTGAAATACTTATTGTATTCTACTGCATCGTAGTCTAACTGTAGACGCTATTTGGATAATCTGTATATAGCAAACAATGAGTGTCGTCTTTTTGTGTTCTGGTCCTCAAGATGGCTAGCTTGCTAGTCTTCACATGTAATTAATTACACATTTTACATATGGAATATTTTGTTTCCTAATCGTATCGGATATTGTTAAGATATACTTCAGTAGGATTGTAATTATGGATTTATTATTAACACATGGTGTTACGCTAGGAAAAAAAAGAAACATTTGTTTAAAAATAAAAATGCTTCTGTCTACAAAAATTAATCATGAGGATGTCTAGCAGCAAACACAGATTTACATCAGCAAAAAATTGCTTTCTGCTCCAATCTACTGAAAATATTAGGGGTCGGGAAAAAATTAAAATGATAAAAGTGAAAGCAACACCAATAATAAGTTTTATAGCTTTTTCAAAAATAATTCCTTGCTGTCTTTAGGAAATATAAATGTCTTTGCTACAGTGTCAGCGTGCATCTGCAAGATTATCAATTTTTGTCAGTGTTAGATGACTTTATTTAGTTTACATGATAAACAGTGTTATCACAAATACAGTTGATTGTATTCTTCAGTTCTCCTTTTAAGCCTGAACAGCACTTTTGCTATTTTTTGTTGAGATGGAGAGATTAATTTGGTATATTGCTTTCTTCCTAAGATACTTATCTGCATTTATTCAGTACTTTCTGATACATGTACTTAAATGTTACCCCAAACTATCATACTGTATGTGTCATTTTGTCAAATATTCTCTTCATATCTTTTGGAAGATCAAAGTATGAGAAATTGAAATGTTAAACTTAAACTTTTAACTGTAGTCTAAGCATTTTTCCTTAATATATGTATTATGTACATGCATTAAGTTTTTTTGTTTTTCTTTTTCTTACAATGAATAAGTGGTGTACTCAGAATTCAGTCCTTAGCACCATTAATTAAATTACCTTACAAGTCTTGTTTGCTGCTGTCTAGGAACCTTTTATAAAACTCTTTCATTAAATTAATTGAGTAACTTTCAGGAGACCTTTAGCTAAACCTTTATATAGTTCTGTTTATATATGTTTTAATGGTTTAAAGGAGTTGCACTGGCAATTAATTTCTAATCCCAATAATTTTCCTGCTTGTCATGGTCATTTACTAAGTGTGTGGTTGGGACCGAGGTGGCAACTTACAGCATAGAACACACGGAATGGATCAGGCGGGCATCAAAGCTTAAATGGTTAATTTTTAAGAAACATTTACATGCTCAACAAATAAGGTTAATAATATTCAGACAATAAAACACAGCACTAGTGAGGCAGCACAAGTAAACAATTTCTAAATACTACCTCTTTACCATATCAAATTTTAAAATTAATTTAGATGCATTTGTAGCAGTTAAACATTGTTATAAGTCATTTCCATTTGATGCCCCACACGTAAAAATAATTAAATCTTGGGTACACCTTGCTTACACAATTTACTCTAGTAAATAGTTCTATCAACATGTACTTTTTAATTTTTGAATTTTTAAAGGTTCATAGAAAAAAAAAATCATTTGTGTGTATTATTTTTTGTACAAATTTTACAGTAGATTCACTTAGATGGGGCTCTTGGTCATAGCTGTCAATTTACCTTTGTAGTTTTGAGGGCAAGTTCGTTGGTCATGTTGCCACCTCATGGTCAAGGTACAGGTGTGCCCTTTCTTGAAGGTAATCATCAAATGTTCCTCACAATCTCCTTCATCTGGAGGTATTTTCTAGAAGTCCTCTTTTGCACTCTTTGTTAGGTCTTTTAGTGATTAGATTTCCATAAAGTCATGTCACTGTAAACATCTGGTTATTGAATGGCCAAAGCATTGGCCTGAGAGTTGGAGAACAAATGTTGAATTGTTCAACAAACTCAAATCAAAAAAAGAAACTAGAATATTTTATAAACATTACTAGAATGTACAGTTTGTTGATTAAGGAAAACAACGAGAAGTGAAAAGACATGAATTTGTTAACTACATCATATGTGTGTCTGGATGTATGTGAAAAATAAATATAGACACTTATAAATGTAGAGAACATGAGAAGAGGTTGAGAAGAAGATCTAAAAAAAAAGAAAAAAAAAAAAATGCTACTTGTTTGTACATTCCTCTCACACTTTCTACCATGACCCGGCCCAGTCTTCTTTCAGTGAGGCCTGTCTCTAGACTAAAAAGGGAGTTCCAAACTGAGGCAGCTTTAAATTTTTTCTAGGTTGAAGCCCACTCATTATTGCATGCTTAGATCTGCATTTTACAAACAAATTTAATCAACATTCCTTTTCAAAACATACTTAATTCTTGAAACACTCCAAGTTTCATCAAGCTCACAAATGGTTCATTTGACTGTCCTTGCTCTAAAAGGGAACCCCACCCTTAATATCTTGCAATTTTATTATGTATAACTAATGAATAATTCATCTTTTATTTCAGTATCTGCTGTACTGCTTTTAACTTGGTATGCATATGTTTAAATTATTTTGTCGTTTTATCTCAGGTGTGTACTTATTAATTTCAATGAACATTGGTCATGTAATTCTACTTGGAGAGTCACTTAAAAAAACAAAAAAAAAACTATAGAGTCAAATTCCTTCTATGCAATTATATTTGGACAATTAATATGATTCTTATTCCGATAATTGTACTTTTGTTAGTAAATGTACCTTTTTCATTTGTTGTTTTTACCCCAGCTCATGGTGGCACAGAAAGGTGCATTTTGTTATAATGTAAGTGTAAGCTGAGATTGAATGTGTTCAAAAGCAACATGTCATTTATATTTATAATAATTTTAAATGTAGTTTTTTATATAATAGGCTTCTAGTATTTGTCACAATTATTTTATTAACTAAAACATTTTACTTCAAACATTAAGCCAATAAAATACAGATTAAAATAAGGATTGCCATCAACATATTTAATACGTACTATAAATATACTGAAAAATCATAAATATAATTTCAAATACCTAAGAAAATTTGAATTTTAAATGTGAACCAAATTATAGAACATGTAAGAACTAAAATAAAGTACATGATTTTATGTATATATTTTAATGCCGTAAAGTAATTTCACACCAGTTTATCACAGTAGATGATGCCATATTGCATTAACATGTTAACATTCAAGATGTGCTTAGTAATGTGTTTGATAAACAACAGTGTTGTATTGTCTCAGTTTCATAGTAAAGAACTGATGGGCAAGAGAAAAATGTAATAGGGGAAACACTTGTATTGATTAATTGATGTCACCACCCTGATATTGTTCTATAAAAATGTGAACCATGTTACAATAGATTGTTTCATTGATTAATTGGCACATTTATATAATACATATAATACAAGTTTATTCTATTTCTTTCTTAAACTCCCTTGAATTCATTCATTGAAGAGCGATTTTATGCTGATGTTCTTCTTTGTCTTTCTCTAATCATTATGTATCTAGGGAAATCCTGTAAGTAAACTTTAGTTAAAAAGGTTTGCCAAATAAAAAGAAATATTTCAGATGTTCTGCAATTATTACCTAATGTTCTCTCTGCTTGCTTTATGAGATTGCAGAGGGAAACTGTACATCTTCTTAAATCCCAAAGTGTTCTTTATTTGAAAGTCAACAAAACATTACATAGGTATCTTGAAGTGCAAATTTTGTAGAGAAGAAAAAATGTAGGAATAATGCTGAAATTTGAAGGAAGAATTTTCATTAATGAAAACAGCAACATTTTACATTGTGTCTCTTATTATAGTGTAGCTACACTGTAATTGCTGCACTAATTTCAGTGTCGGCAACCATTGTTTCTTAGTACTTGCTATGTAACTTAAATTATATTAAAGATGAGTACACATTTCTTATTCAATACCTGATGTATAAGTATACTATTCCATTGCTTGTTAGGCAGGAAATTACTCTATATTTAAAAATGCAGCATTTATAATGTAAATAATGTAACTCTTACTTTGTCATTAATTGGATGGTATGAAGATTTTAGTTCAATTTTTCCTTTATTTTTGATATGCTTTGCATAGTCATATGCTCAAATCATTTTTCCTTGTCACAATTAATCATTAACATTAATAATTAACAATTAACAATTAATCTGTCATGGTGAAAAAAGAGCTGAGCCGTAAGGCTAAGCTCTCAATTTACCAGTCGATCTACGTTCCTACCCTCACCTATGGTCATGAGCTATGGGTAGTGACCGAAAGAACGAGATCGCGAATACAAGCGGCTGAAATGAGTTTCCTTCGCAGGGTGTCTGGGCTTTCCCTTAAAGATAGGGTGAGAAGCTCAGTCATCCGGGAGGGGCTCAGAGTAGAGCCGCTGCTCCTTCGCATCAAGAGGAGTCAGATGAGGTGGCTCGGGCATCTGATCAGGATGCCTCCTGGACGCCTCCCTGGTGAGGTGTTCTGGGCACGTCCAACCAGGAGGAGGCCCCGGAGAAGACCCAGGACACGCTGGAGGGACTATGTCTCCTGGCTGACCTGGGAACACCTTGGGATTCTCCCGGAAGAGCTGGAAGAAGTGGCCGGGGAAGAGGGAAGTCTGGGCTTCTCTGCTTAAGCTGCTACCCCGGCGACCCGACCTTGGATAAGCGGAAGAGGATGGATGGATGGACAATTAACCATTCTGTTTAAATGCACTAGACCAATGAAATATAATGAATGATGCATTTGAAATTATCTTTAGCATTAAAGAATTGCATAAATATACATTGGAGCTTCTCAGTCTATCTTCAGTAGAGATATTTTGGTTTTGTCTTCCATATACAGATAGTAGAGTGAAAACAAGTTTTCTTGAAGGACAGTTTGTCTTATTCTCTGAAGTTTCAAAGTTGGTAGTAGTATTCTTTTTTTTGCTGGTCATCATACGCCATTGGCCCTCGCCTACTGCCTCCTGTTTTCCTCTAGTTTAAAACATATGCTTTTAACAGCCAGGTGCCACAAAAAATGTTTTTTAAAAGCTGCCACCACCATGTAATTCACTTTGTTTATAAACCACTTTCCCTAAGCAAGGGGTTTAAACAGTCTTCACACATATTCGTTTATATAGCAAAAACTCCAGACTATCTTATTACAGTCAGAATGAATGGTATTGATGACAAAACTAGCAAGTAAAGCAGAGCTAATTAACAGATGCACATAATAGGCTGCAGCACATCTCAGCAGAAAACAAATTGGTTATATTAATTAAGCTGTTCGATTGAATATTCGAAATTGTATTATAAAGTGAGCAAGGCAGGCTTCTGTGGTGCCAAAAAATAAATGAAGTTTAATACTAAGAACCAAATATCTTTTTTAGGCTAGATTTTATTTTCTGTGATGTCCATGTATTCTGTGTATTAATTTATTCTGAAAAATTAAAATAACTGAAGTATGGAAAATATTTAAGGTATGGAAATTGTTTTATTAACATATTTACTTTGTGTCATTCCTATATAATCAAGTAAATATTTCCCATATCACATAATCAGACCTCAATTTTTATCTGTACATCTGAAAAAAATGAGACATTTTATAAACGTCCATCAAAAGCATTGTGTGTGTTTGAAGAAGTGTGACCTTAGTAGATGGGAATGTTACAAGATGTTGTCTTACTGGAATTGGGAAGTAATGAAAAAAGAATCATGAAAAAGAGAAGATTAAAAACAATGAGAAGGTCAAGAGGGGACCAGTGAAACCAAAAATTCAAATGAACGCTTTTATTTGTAAGAAATCACCCCACCAGCTGACTAAAGATGTGGGAATGAACGAATGTTATATGCACCCAGATAACTCAATCTTTTAATGTCTTTGAGAAAATGTGTTATTTTTAATCTAGCAACATCTGAAAACTTTTGAGAGGTCTAAATTTTGTAAGTCACTGTATGATGATGATGATATGAGAAACATTTATGAAGCTCTTTCTGAACATGCGAATTATGAATTCCTTGCTATGCTCATATCACCTGTGCCTTATTTAATTACTAGCAGGAGTACCCGGCGTTGCCTGGGAATCTATAACCGGTGAATTTCCGAAATGGAAGAAACAGAACATAGAAATAGAACAAACACTTTTCTGATTGACATTTTATTGTAAGTTCCTCCACTCTGGATTCTGTCTGCTGTGGCGTTTCAGACGCCCTTGAAATAGACTTTCTTGTGGCATCTGAAGTGGACCTGCTAATTCTACATCTTTTTGTCGGTGGCATGGGTATATTAACGAAAAGCAGGACAACTATAATGTGTTATATCGTATTTTGTACGGAATAAGCACCATAGTGAGATAAGTTTACGTTATTTACAATATGTTGGAAAGTGAACAGATAGCACCAGTCAGTCAGAAAAAGCAACACTGAAATCGTACTGTGAGTCGGAAAGCGAGCAAATAGTACCACAAATACGGAAAGCCAATGAGAAAGAGTAGCACTGAAACCTGGGGAAAATGGCGGGGAGGGGTGCTGTGTTTGTAAGGAGCATCTGTGTTGAACCGTGATGCCATCTAACGGACGTTGGCGAATGAAGAGAGAAGTGACATACAACCTTTGCTGCGTTTGGGGAAAATGGTGGTGGAAGGATGCTGTGTTTTTAAGGCGAGTCTCTGTTCAAACGTGCTGCCATATAACGGACATTGGCGAGTGAAAGACAGCACTATCAGTACCGTGTGGGAGTGTGATGTACGGAAACACGGGTGTGTCAGTCGGTCATGCGCACTGGGTCATTCACGTTTTACATCCCTTTCACCCGATCAAAGCAGTCGGCCTTCTCATACTTGGACACTTGCGCCATCTCTTGGCAATTTAAAGAAACATGGGCAAGGAGCAACGCACAGAGACCAAAGCTGCCACTAGATGACGCCTCTGTGAACGCTGTGACGCCCAGACCATGAAGGGGCGTCCGTCCTGGTTATGTTGGGGGCCTCGGGTAAAGGGCTTGGAAGCCCAGCCCTGTAGGGGCCCGTGGCCACCGCCAGGCGATGCCCCAGTGCCTTATTATCCCGGGAGCCCGGCACTTCCGCCACACCAGGAAGTGCGGGGGAAGACACAGGGACACCGGACGGCTTCCGGGTGCGCAGCCGGCACTTCCGTGTTATGGGGGTGTGTCCGCGGGAGATTGCCGGGAAGCAGCTGGAGCCCATCCGGGTTCCTATAAAAGGGGCCGCCTCCCTCCAGTCATGAGTGGAAGTCGGGTGGAAGTGGACGGAGCTGGAGTGAGGACTGGAGGCGGCCAGGAGGAAAAGAGGCACAGGACTGTGTGGCCTGGACATTGGGGGAATCGGTGCAACGATGTCCGTCTGTCTGTGTCCGGGTCCAAGTTCACAATATATACACATACATCCACATATATTTACATATATACATATCTACATATACGCACATACATATATATACACACAAATACATATATATATATATATATACACTCACCTAAAGGATTATTAGGAACACCATACTAATACGGTGTTTGACCCCCTTTCGCCTTCAGAACTGCCTTAATTCTACGTGGCATTGATTCAACAAGGTGCTGAAAGCATTCTTTAGAAATGTTGGCCCATATTGATAGGATAGCATCTTGCAGTTGATGGAGATTTGTGGGATGCACATCCAGGGCACGAAGCTCCCGTTCCACCACATCCTAAAAATGCTCTATTGGGTTGAGATCTGGTGACAGTGGGGGCCATTTTAGTACAGTGAACTCATTGTCATGTTCAAGAAACCAATTTGAAATGATTCGAGCTTTGTGACATGGTGCATTATCCTGCTGGAAGTAGCCATCAGAGGATGGGTACATGGTGGTCATGAAGGGATGGACATGGTCAGAAACAATGCTCAGGTAGCCCGTGGCATTTAAATGATGCCCAATTGGCACTAAGGGGCCTAAAGTGTGCCAAGAAAACATCCCCACACCATTACACCACCACCACCAGCCTGCACAGTGGTAACAAGGCATGATGGATCCATGTTCTCATTCTGTTTACGCCAAATTCTGACTCTACCATTTGAATGTCTCAACAGAAATCGAGACTCATCAGACCAGGCAACATTTTTCCAGTCTTCAACTGTCCAATTTTGGTGAGCTCATGCAAATTGTAGCCTCTTTTTCCTATTTGTAGTGGAGATGAGTGGTACAAGGTGGGGTCTTCTGCTGTTGTAGCCCATCCGCCTCAAGGTTGTGCGTGTTGTGGCTTCACAAATGTTTTGCTGCATACCTCGGTTGTAACGAGTGGTTATTTCAGTCAAAGTTGCTCTTCTATCAGCTTGAATCAGTCGGCCCATTCTCCTCTGACCTCTAGCATCAACAAGGCATTTTCGCCCACAGGACTGCCGCATACTGGATGTTTTTCCCTTTTCACACCATTCTTTGTAAACCCTAGAAATGGTTGTGTGGGCCATGTAGGTTTGGATTTTTTTTCTCCCTAAATAATAAAAACCATCATTTAAAAACTGCATTTTGTGTTTACTTGTGTTATATTTGACTAATGGTTAAATGTGTTTGATGATCAGAAACATTTTGTGTGACAAACATGCAAATGAATAAGAAATCAGGAAGGGGGCAAATAGTTTTCACACCACTATATATATATATATATATATATATATATATATATATATATATATATATATATATACTGTATATATATATACTGTATATTGAAATAGTTTTACTGTGAAATAATGCAAAGAGTACGCGACACGTGTTTCGCCCTAATTTTGGGGTCATCAGGCGTACACACTCACTGCACCCCCTCTTGGGAATCGAACCTCGGACGTCGGCGCTAAAAGTGAAGCCTCTTCCATTGTGCCACGGCGTGTGGTTTGTCTATTTGAGAGTATGTAGATCGGGATATATATATATATATATATATATATATATATATATATATATATATATATATATATATATTGTGAACCTTGCCCGGACACAGACAGGCAGACATGTTGTTCTCAAACCACCACACGTTTATTTACAGTATTTACAATTATAATAACGGTCACAAAGACCCAATTCAATGGTCACTCAGACCTAATCACGTGCACAAACCCCAATACACAGTCCTGGCCTCACAATGCCTTGTCTTTGGGCCGCCTCCACTCTCTTCTGCTTCGTCCTCTTTCCACCCGACTCTAGCCTCGAATGAATGGAGATGGCCCCTTTTATAGAGGACCCGGATGAGCCCCAGGTGTTCCTGGCATTCCTCCGTTGGCCACGCCCCAGCGTGGCGGAAGTGCCGGCTGTCCTCCCGGCTGCTCTCCGGGCGCCGTCATAAATCTTCCCCCCAGCACTTCCTGGTGTGGCGAAAGTGCTGGGGCAACAAGTCTCCAAGACATCAGGGCGCCTCCTGGCAGTGACCACGGGCCCCTACAGGGAAAGGCTTCCACGCCCTTGACCTGTGGCCCCCAAAGCAACCCGGAAGGCAAACCCCACGTGAAAAGGGAAAAAGGGAACATTTTAAAAATAACGTAACATGATTGTCAATATACAGTAATTGTTTTGTGAGTGTTATGAGTGTTGCTGTCATTAAGGATTTGATTATCATTATTTCTTTCAATCAGGTTCGTATTTGTAGGATGTGTTGTGTTCAAGTTACGTTCCGTGTTTGTCAAACGTTGTAAAGATATCAGGTTTCATTCATCGATTTGTTTCTTACTGTTTCAATAAACATCTCGTCTTCCTCTTTATCTGAGACATGACACACTGCATGCACGGGTTTTTTTTTTTTACACTGTCTTCCTTTAGCGGGATATGACTTTTTCCACCGTGTGCTTTGTTTCCGCAGTAGCTGCACTTATGAATATGCTTGTATGTGTCAGACGCTTCATATTTTTTTGCTGCCTTCTCAATTGTGTAATTCGGTTTTTGTTCAGCACTCTTTGGAACTGTTGCTTTTTGTCTGTGCACTGCGTCAGTTCACGTGAGCCGCTCAGTGTACATGCATCGAAGGTTCCCAGCTGTGCTGGTGCCATCTCGTGCGATGTCCACGGCTGTATTTAATGTTAGCCAAGACCCGGCACTTAAAAGTTTCTCTCGCAGTTTCGCTGAGTTTGTGCCAAACACCACCCTGACCATCTCATCTTCGTCTGCATAAGCACAGTCCTTCACCCGTGAATATTTAGTGGCAGTGTTTCTATTGGATTGCCGCTGACGGAAGGACATATATGGGCAGGCACTAAGTTTTTCCTCCTACGGCCATCGAGCAGAAGTCTATTATAGTATATGGACAAAAAAATAGGTTCCAGTTATGGTAATGGTACACGTAGAATTTCGAAATAAAACTTGCCCAACTTTTGTAAGTAAGCTGTAAGGAATGAGCCTGCCAAATTTCAGCCTTCTAACTACACGGGAAGTTGGAGAATTAGTGATGAGTCAGTCAGTCAGTCAGTGAGGGCTTTGCCTTTTATTAGTATAGATTGCCTTATTAAAGTTCTTTTCTAAATATGATTGTATCTGTTGGATAACAAGTTTTGCATTTTCTCTGCCATGTAATTCTTAATATTAAAATAGACCATTTGCCACCACATTAATTAGTGCTTTATTGTCAATTAAAGTGAGATTCAGTGATGTTAGAATGTTTTTAAAGAAATATTTGGACAAAAGATAATTATGTGCCTTTGTACAGAGTCTGATGCCTGCACCCTTGGGCTAACTGACCTTAGCTGATAATGAAAGTTGTTATGCAGTTCCACTGCAACTCTGATAAACCAACATATTACTGCTATAATGAATGATTTAGACATGACAGTTAGTCAAAGCCATATCAAAAGCAATCACTATTGTGGATATTGACTAACAATGGTAATCAGAACCATCTTTGCTCAATGGTACTTGTAAAGTAAAGGAATTTGTTTTAGAATGTTTGTACTTTGCCCCCAATATATAACATAGTGCTGACATGGTAATATTGTGCTAAATACAAAGACAGAGTAAAGAGCAGATACAGTATGTAGACATTCAGTATATTAATCCTGTTCAAGTCCATCGAACAAGCAGTAGACAGTGATGGTCATGGTTAAAGTAAATTGTCTGGGTAGACTGGGTGGGGTATGGTGTCTGTTTAGGAGTTTCTGGTTGAGCAGCAGTGGATCTTTTCTTTGGCCTTAGAGTGTTATCGAGAGGGAAGCATTCAGAATTCAGGACTAAGGAATCTGCTGGAAACAGCAACTTTTATTCAGTCTCTCGCAACTGCATTAATTGGTAGATGACTAGATGAATGAAAACCCAAACTTGCTTCCTGTATTTGCCTCTCATGTCAGACTGCCCTTTCCCATGCACATTTTTCTTGTTTAGAACTCACAATATCGATCAACTTTTGACAACAGAAAATCCAGTGTTTTGGAACTAGTGCTGTGTCCAACTTCTGCTTCCTCTTATTTTTCACTTTAACTGTGTTGTGCCTCTTGTCATTTCTTCTTATTTCCTTGATCATTATTTATTCCAACTTGTCCTTGCATTACTTGTCCATGTTCTGCTTCTCCTCTGCCTCAGGCTTTATTAGGAGCTTGGTCCCCTGACCTTGCTTCTGTTTTTGCCTACTCCCAGATTAGGATTGTTGGATTTTTGGCCAGAACCAGCTTGGCACGTTTTAGCCAAGGAGTTGTTGTACTGGCCTTTCTGGAAATTCACAATTTGCACAATGTTGTTACAGAGGCCCATCTAGCATACATTTTACTGAAGCCCAAATATACAGTATTTCTGGACCTCTCTAGTATGTAAAAATATATCTATACTAATAAAAGGCAAAGCCCTCACTCACTCACTCACTCACTCACTCACTCACTCACTCACTCACTTCTCCTAATTCTCCAACTTCCCGTGTAGGTAGAAGGCTGAAATTTGGCAGGCTCATTCCTTACAGCTTACTTACAAAAGTTGGGCAGGTTTCATTTCGAAATTCTACGCCTAATGGTCATAACTGGAAGGTATTTTTCTCCATTAACTGTAATGGAGTAGAGCTGCAAAGACGTAGGGGGCGGAGTTTCGTGTGACATCATCACGCCTCCCACGTAATCACGTGAACTGACTGTCAACGCCGTACGTAGAAAACCAGGAAGACCTACAAAAAGCGCTTAAGAAAACATGCATTATATAATTGAGAAGGCAGCGAAACAATAAGAAGCGA
The DNA here is from genome assembly GCF_016835505.1 of Polypterus senegalus. Classification (NCBI taxonomy): domain Eukaryota; kingdom Metazoa; phylum Chordata; class Cladistia; order Polypteriformes; family Polypteridae; genus Polypterus; species Polypterus senegalus. The sequence goes on along the minus strand of NC_053163.1, from coordinate 75,415,784 downwards.
GCGAGTGGCATATACTACCATATTCATGAGTGCTGCTACCTCGGAAAGAAAGCAAGGTGTAAACCTAAACTTTAAATTAAGTTCATAGACAGGCTACCGCTGGCGTTTCACATGCCCACAGGTAATGCGGGATACAAGTTTAATGAGAGGACGCAAGATATAAACGAGAGTTTTGATCACTTTGTAACTAAGTTAAAATTGTAGGTGAAGGGGTGTGCTTATGCAAATTCGAGACTGTGTTTGTGGGGATTGACAGTTAAAGGCGGGTGGGGGAGTCACGTCATCATCTCCCCTCCCATTCATCTAATTTCGGTCTGAGCTGAGCTCCGCGCTAATGCCGTCATCCGAAGCAACTTTGTCAGACTGCCACCAAATACTCACAGAAAAATCCACAAGTTAATACACACGCTGTCTCTATAGAGTTTCTCCACACTGAATCCTCCAGGCACTACTTACAAAAGGTCACATTGACAATCGTGTTACGCTATTTTTAAAATCTTTCCTTTTCTTAGCACAAGCACAGCTGAGAAGCTTTGATGCATGTGCTCCATAACGAGTTGAAAAATAATGCATTTAATCACATTTTGCATTACAAGCAAAGGGAGCTTTTGTCAATGCATGATTTCCTGGTACACCGATTACATTGATCAGCGCATCCTGATTCATTTTCAGAAGTATGAAAAAATATGAGGTTAACACAGAAAAACAGATCACCAATTCAAGCTTTATGAATAATCGATTCGCCATCAATAATTGTTTTGGTAAAGCCATCCTCCTTCCATTTTATAATTTTTCCGCCACTAGCCATGATTAAATGAGCGGTAAAAAGTAAGAGCGCGAGGGTGACTTATTTAGGCAGGAATATATATGATAGCAACACTCATGACAATGTCAATCATGTTACGTTATTATTAAAATGTTTCCTTTTCTTTTTCATTACTTCTTTAACACACTACTTCTCCGCTCGTAGGCGGGTATTTTGCTATATATATAATATATGAATTACCTCCAAAGAGCGCTGAGACTTTTGATATCATGAACGTGTGTACAAAAGGGGTCTCCTGCCCAGCAAAAGTCGAGCAGCCAGCGCGTGCATAGCTGTGCCGGCCTTTGAGGCGCTGACTGCGCTTCTGCCTTAAGTCAAAGTGAGCACTTTTAATTTTTTTCATCCTCCCCCTGAGCTATAGCCCAGACAAGTGCAAACACGGGACCCCTTTTCTACACCACGGCAAAATAATATTAAGGCGATTCACACTTTCTTTTGCACGTATACGATTATCAGGTCCTCAGCTCGGATTATGAACACACGCATACGAGTGGAGGACTCACAGTGCCATCACAGCCGATTAATGGCGGGGCGTCTCACCAGTCTACACAAGACCCACCGCGACTGTCCTCAAAAGGCGATCATAACGTCAGCGAACACATCTCTCTATACTATATAAAAGAAAAAGGCAACTTTCCTTTCTTTACACCTTTTTTCCTTTTATCCCAAACCAAAGCCTTTCTCTCTTAACACGGCAGAGGACACAAAATAATTTTCTTTAATTGCGGTAAGGCACATTACCAGAGGCACAAATTTGAGCGTTCACATAGAAAATGTAATTTCTATACCACAGCCGTCGTGTAGCGCCTTTCAAAAGGGATCTACTACCGAGAGATGATCCATATACATTTTAGCTGCTGTTAGTTACTTACCTGTTTTGTTACACAGTCTTTAAAATGTAGTTTACCCGCAACCACTCCAGTAGTGCTCAATGTACCTGTACTTCTTAAAACGTTAATGTTTTACTGTTTAATAACTTATAGACTATATTTCATTATTTTTCCCTTGCACTCAGTGACCAAAGCTATACACACACATATAGACACATACAAACATACACACAAGTATATGTATGTGTATATATATGTATGTATGTATATATATATATATATATATATATATATATATACACACACCCCTATCTAGATTATATATATATATATACACACACACACACACACATACATACATACATACATACATACATACATACATATATATAATTTGTGTGTGTAGATATGTATATAGATATGTAGATATGAAGATATGTATGTGTATATATATATATGTATATTATATATATATGTATGTATGTATGTGTGTATGTGTGTGTGTATATATATATGACAGCAGCAATCCAAGCTGTGAGAAAACAGTAAAAAGGAGGCGTGTCAGGCGTGTGGTACATTTTCTGATGCAGCTACGAAAACAACTTTGTGACTGCCACCAAATACACAAAACAAATTACTTTGACAATCATGTTACATTATTTTTAAAATGTTTCCTTTTCTTTTCATAACTGCTTTAACACATGACATCGCTAAGCTGGTATTTTGCTATATATATATATATATATATATATCACAGCGACACTCATAACAGTGACAAAACAATTACATTGACAATCATGTTACGTTATTTTCAAAATGTTTCCTTTTCTTTCTCTTTCCTTCTTTAACACACTACTTCTCCGCTGCCAAGCACGGTATTTTGCGGGTATTTATATATATATATATATATATATATATATATATATATATAGATAGATAGAGATATATATATATAGATAGATAGATAGAACAACACTCATATCAATGACAAAACAATTACATTAACAATCATGTTACGTTATTTTTAAAATTTTTCCTTTTCTTTTTCGTACCTTCTTTAAAACACTACTTCTCCGCTGCGAAGCGCGGGTATTCTGCTAGTTGTAATATAATGATAAGGATAAGATCATAAAGAAAAAAAATGAAAGGAAATAGCACAATTTCAGAATATGGCTTTGCAACCAAATATTTTTAGCTTCTGAGTTGAGGTCTGATCTCTGTGGTAGCTGGTTTTCTAATGAGCACTGACTTCCGGTCAGCACAATCTTTAAATAGTACAGGAGGCGGGGTTACTGAAGATCCATTGTGAGGTGACATCAAGGCTGTTTCTGTGAGAGCTCCTCCATTGTATGACAGGAGATGGAAGAAAGGTTAATGCTGGTGTCATTTTTTTTAATCGTATCCCTTTGTTTTCCCTGACATTAAGCCATGAGACACTCCTCATGCTTGCGTGCATGACAATGTCTATGTATTTTAAAACTTTTTTTATATTGCGTGCCTACTTTAGAAATTGTGTTTATAATATTTGAAGTTCACATTTTAACAGTCATTTAAGAGACAATGAACATATCTTCAGTACACATCAGTACAATGAATATATCTATAGTACACGTGTAACTAACCATCACCTTTCTCTTTTTATATTATTATATTATTGATCCATGTTGTGTTTGCAATAGTAAATGTGTCTGTTTTTACATGATATCAAGATATGATAGATTACATTAACCAACAAGGTAATTAAAGTAATTGAAAGAGCCTAATTCATCTTAACGCAATGCAGTATAGTTAAGTGCTAAAACAAGGTAACAAAAACTTCAATTATAAATACCGTGTGAAAGTTACAAGAAATTAATTGGAATAAAAATGTAGGGATTCACTTACACAAATACTATAGGTTATCCAGGGAGAGTGGAAAAAATAGAAGATCACTGCAGCTATTCTAATAAAAATGCAAAATATAAATCAAAGCATTTTTTTTTTTTTACATCTGTAGTTGAATCTTCAGGATTCAATTGCAGTATTGTATGCATCTGTGGTCATTAAGAAAATGACATTTTATTCTGATGAGGAAAGTGTTGCATTTCTGAACCAGGGAGTGAGTGATATGTGACAGGCTAAGGAGACGTTGTCTATTCTGTCTTTGATGAATACATATTCTTAGTGACCTAATCCTGACGTTACAAATTAGAAAAAAAATCAAAATTCATTCCAAGAAGTGAACTGTTCCAAAGAGGGCAGCAGACAGCTGAAGCAATCTGCCAATTTTTGTAGATGAATTATATAATCAGCTGTTTTTTTTTTACAAAATAAATAATTGAATGAGCAGCTGTACTGTGAGTAGTTTGCAGTAACCACAAGAACAAGCTAGATGGACTTAATCATCTCCTCTCATTTGTAGATGCTCTTATAAAACTATTGCTTTTACAATAGCAGGAAACAAATTGAGGAGCAACGTACATTTTTTAAGAATATTTCCTGATCATGCTAGTATTGTTAAACTAGTGTATTTATATCTAAATTCTTTTTATGCTGAATTTGTAAGTATCCAATTCTAGCCTCACATGCTCTGGTACACCATTTTCCTTTTTCGTTCATGTATTTTATTTGATTAGAATGCATTTTGTAATTCTATTTCAGTGTTATTCCCTCTTCATATAAGTGATCTCTGCCTCCACCTCCTTTAAAAAAAAAAATCATATATGGGTGAGAAACATCACAAAATATGCTATTGCTTAGGCAAACATTTTTTTGGATTAAGAGAATGTCTTACATTTGGCAGAAAGATCAATATTTTATCATTTGTATAGTACTGTTGCATTGTTTGAATAGTACCTTGATATTATTTAAATCCAATATATGCATGAAATAATTTCAGATACTTGTTAAGAAAAAAGGTTGATTTTAATAATTTACTTGAACTTGCAGAAATACAGTCATATTCTAGAGGATTGTTTTTTCCATTTTTCAGCAGCTAGTTGTAACTAAAGAAATTGACAAACAGGTACAGGTTGGGTTTTTCGTTTAATTGCACAAGAACAATATCAAAGGTGATGTATTTTAAACTGAAAATAAACAGTTACATGGAGTAAGAAACCACTGTGTAGCTATTCATCATTGTCTTAAGACCACTTTGTAGTTGAGTTACAGCCGCTGTCAACAACTGTAAGATGAAGCAGCTGCTAAACTGGTAGTAAGTGAAATTTGCTGACTATAATGTTTTACTACTTCATTTATATTGTTATGAATAAAGTTTTTTTTTTTTTTTTTTACCCTTGCTTAATTTATTTTTGCAATTCAGCATGCAAGCACCGCCTTTTATTTATCTTCTGCCTGATGTAAGCAATGAATTACTAAAACAGCATTAATTTCTCATTTGAAATTGTTGCTTTCCAGTGGATAAATGGTTAATGTTACACACCAGTGACCTCCGTTATTAAAGCAATGTGCTGCTTGAAATAAATACCTTATGATGGATTTAAGTGACACCACTTTAGCTGGCACATATACATTTTCTACTGTTTTATCTGGATGTGGATCACAGCTATAGCAGTTACTGTTCTTAGTGTTTTAGGAAATTTGAAAATGGTAATAATTTATTAAATTGTGAATATGGCAAGGCTATTATGCTAAGTGGCTTTATAGAAGGCAGCAAATACATTGAAAACTGGCAATATTCTTGCATTTGTTTTCTACATTCTATTATGTTTATTTTCTAGATATGAGGAAACATATCATGCATCTGAAGATTTGCTTATTTATAAACATTTAAGCTAAAATTCTTACAGTATTATGCAACTCACTTTAAGTCTTGATGACTACCTCCTGAACTTAGTATTTAGTTACTGCTAATGATTTTCCTGAGCACGAAGGAGAATCGGATCATTTACTGTACTACTTTTTATACTACATGCTATTGAATAATACAGGTGGACCATATATATTAATGTAATCTATCAGGAGTATGTTGCATGACAAAAAATAACTAAATACTCTATAGTAGGAATTCTACAATACCAGAATTTTTGTATTTAATACCAATACCAGTGAAATTTTATGATGCTTAATACATATTTAGTACCACGGCAAAAACATAAATCCTTTTCCCCAGCTTTTAAATTAAAAGTACCTCAATTATGCAAGCAGGTAATATTGTGCATTTTTCTGTAGAATATAATAGTATATAAGATATATAAATACAAATAGTAACAGCAACTTTAAAATAGTGGTATATGATGTCACACACGTGCGACTAGGAGCGAGCTGAAGGGACCAAGTGAAGGTAATTACCCGCCAGGCCAGGGGGTGGCGGGGTGCTCTAAACCTTTGTCTGTTATTTCTGCAGATCAAATATGGGAAAACCTACCTGACCCGACGTCACTTCCTGTCCCGGCACCTAGATGGACGTCACTTCCTGTCCCGGCACCCAGACTGACGTCACTTCCTGTCCCGGCACCCAGACTGACATCACTTCTGGGTTACAAGACATAAAAGCCTCCATCTTGGCTAACTCAAAAAGTTCAATGTGGAACTCGAATAAGCAACATCGCTGTACCCAAGATAATCCTTTACAGCTCGGAACAATATACGGGTGGCTGCCCCAAACCTTTTGAAAGTGTTGAGACTCGTTCTTTTACAGTGGCGTAGCTGGCAGGATGGCCTCCTGGTGGAATAGGAAGCCGAACCAACAAAATGTCTCAACACATCATTGTAATGGACCACTAAAGACCTATCAGGTAAGAGAGTACTGTTCTTGTGTTGCCGAGCTGGGGTCTGACGGCGTGTGTCGGAGGGATCTGGAGTATGTTTCGACCCAGCTCTCCTTAAAAAGAACATGGGAGTGTAGTCAGAAGACCTACAGACAAGGGCCAGGTTCTGAAAGGAACACAGTGGAGACCTATTATGGGCTTCCAAGGATGGGGGCCGACCCAAAGAAACTCACGCAGAAAAATGTCTGTGGAAAAGGTGGGGGTGCCCTAGGTCGGCAGGTGAGGGATATAATAAACTGGGAGTACAACCCAGAGGATTCTCTCAGAGAACAGGCCATGAATCTATGGGCAAAAGTCGGGTGTTGGCTACGGCCATATAATAAAAATGCCCGAATGATTGTAGAAAAGGTGGCCTGTGCAATTATAATAAATGGCCTACCCACTAAACTCGCCCAGCTGACCTGGGGACAATCATATAATAATATGACCACCTTCCTGGGGATCATTAACACCATGAGGGAGGAAACCTACTTGGGAGAACCAGAACGGAATCCCTGTGAACCCAGACGGAGCATGCTTTGGAAAACTTTGATGCACGTCGGAGGGCTTCGCGAGGTGACACGAGGGTCTGTGGAGGGACACAGAACGAGGGGCAGAGTGCTCCTGCTAATCCTTTGGCCTTTGCTCATATGGGAGAAGCGTTAGTCAATGGCTTTAAAGTACCATCTTTATTTGACTCTGGCAGTAATGTTACCATTGTTGCTCGGCATTTGGTTTTGCCGCGACAAAAGTTAAAAATAAAGACCCGTCTAACCTGTATTCATGGGGATGTCCGATCATACGAGTCCGCCAGCTGCTGCATTTGCCAAAACGGAGTGGTTAAAAAAATAGTAGTGGCGGTGCACAATATTCCTCCATTTCCCTTGATACTAGGTAGAGATTGGTCTGATAAAAAACTGCGGCAAAACAATTGCTATCCCTACAAAAACAGTAGGTCTTGTTATGGATGCTGATTCTGCGTCCTCGGCTCCCTCCACGCCGTGTACACAGCCGGTAGGGGAGCAGAATGCGGCCTTACAGAATGACGTGGAAATGGCTGGACTGTCGCAGAGCGATACGTCATCACCAATCGCTGCTCCGGTCCGGTCTGAAACCATGCCCCTTGAGGTCGAGTCTGATCCCCTCAGTCGTCTACAATTTCAGTTTAGACAGACACCGGCTTCATTTAAAAGGGAGCAATGGAATGATGACTCCCTTAAATTTGCAAAAAATGCAGTTGTCTTAGTAGATGGCCAGCGCACAACCCATCCCATGCCACAAGGCCCCCACTTTATATTAAATAATGACCTTTTATATCGGGTGGCAGATCATGAAGGAGAGGTAAGGTCACTGCTGTTAGTTCCACGGACTTACCGGCGACAAGTCTGTGAACTAGCTCATACCCACCTCCTGGGAGCCCATCTGGGCCCCGAGAAAACATTAGAGCGAATTAAGCTCCGATTTTTTAGCCTGGGATTAATGAGGAGGTCCGCCGTTTTTGCATGTCCTGCCCAGAATGTCAATTACGGCAGATTCCTAGGAAGGAACGTGCTCCTTTAATCCCTTTACCCCTAATTGATGTCTCATTTGAACGTATCGGGGTTGACCTGGTGGGACCCCTAGAACCTTCAGCCAGAGGACATAATCCACCAGGACCATTATATAATTATGCTACTCGATATCCTGAAGCTGTTCCATTACGTTCAGCCACTTACAAAAATATCGCACAGGAGTTAGTAGGAGTGTTTGCGCGAGCCGGAATCCCTAAAGAAATCCTGATGAATCAAGGGACTCCATTTACCTCAGAGACGTTCAGGGAGACAGCTAAGTTACTGAAAATAAAACATTTAAAGACCTCTGTATATCATCCTCAAACAGATGGTCTAGTCGAGAGGTTTAATCAAACTCTCAAACAGATGTTACGCAAAGCAGTCAATGAAGACGGAAGGAACTGGGATCAACTCCTCCCCCTCGTCCTTTTTGCATATCGGGAAGTCCCACAAGCCTCCATGGGGTTCTCACCCTTTGAATTATTGTACGGACGACAACCCCGGGGTTTATTGTATATATTAAAAGAAGGATGGGAAGAGGAGGCCCTTCCCTCTGTAAATATACTTGAATATATTGCACAATTACGCGATAGATTTGCAAAAATTAGACCTATCCTACATTCTCACATGGAGAAGGCGCAGCAGCCCAGGCTCATTGTTACAACTGTGGTACATCGCTTCGGGAGTTCCACCCGGGGGATCGTGTCATGGTATTGGTTCCTACCTCACACTCAATTATTGGCTCATTGGCAAGGCCCATATGAAGTTAAGGAGAGGAAGGGTCTGGTCGATTATTTAGTTATCCAACCTAATGGTCAACCTAAAGAGTGGATTTATCATGTCAATTTGCTGCAACCATGGAAGAAAAGGGATCCCGATCCCTCCTCCGGACAGCCCTGCTCACTTTTCGCTCATAAATTACACCTTAACTTTGGTGATAATTTGACTCGCCAACAATGACAGGAGCTCGAAGCAGTTATCCTGTCTGTCCCAGAGGTAGTGAGCGAAATTCCTGGATGAACCTCCCTGATTGCGCATGGCATAGTGAAGAAACCAGGGGTTATAGTCAGGGAATGGCCATATCGTGTTCCCGAAGCAAAAAAGGCAGAAGTGGAGTTGGAGATAAAACGAATGCTGGATCTAGGTGTGATAGAGGAAAGTTTTAATCCCTGGTCCAGTCTAATCGTGTTGGTCAAAAAGCCGGATGGAAGTTGGAGGTTTTGCAATGACTTCCGTCGGCTTAACCAAGTCTCCCAATTCGACGCCTATCCGATACCACGAGTGGATGACCTCCTCGAGCGGCTAGAACATGCCAAATTTTTGACTACTCTTGATATGACAAAGGGGTGCTGGCAGGTTCCCTTAACGGACTCCGCAAAGGAAAAGACTGCGTTTAGCACTCCTAGCAGACATTGGCAGTATCGTGTACTTCCATTCGGATTACATGGGGCGCCCGCTACCTTCCAACGTCTGGTGGACAAAGTGCTCCGACCCCATAATTCATACAGTGCTGCCTACTTGGATGACGTTGTCATCTATTCCAGCACATGGAAGGAACATCTACTGCAGGTTGATGCTGTATTACGGACACTAGCGAATGCCGGACTTCGTATTAATCCAAAGAAATGCTATTTTGGATTGGTCAAAGCCAAATATTTAGGTTACCTAGTGGGCCGGAGTACGCTCAAACCACAATGCTCCAAAATAGATGCCATAATGAATTGGCCCCGTCCGATATCCAAGCGGCAGGTACAATCATTTCTCGCCTTAGCGGGTTACTATCGCCGGTTTGTACCCCGGTTTTCCGAGAGAGCAACTCCCTTGACAAACCTGACAAAGAAGGGGAAACCTAACCACGTGGTTTGGGATGATAATACTGACGCTGCATTTAGTGACCTTAAGCAGGCCCTTACGTCAGCTCCTATTTTGAAGGCACCTGACTTTACATTGCCTCTCATTCTCCAGACGGATGTTTCGGACACAGGTCTTGGTGCCGTGCTGAGCCAAAGTGTCGATGGAGTGGAACACTCCGTGATGTACATGAGTTGGAAACTGTTGGTCCGAGAGACCAGGTATGCAGCAGTGGAGTGGGAGGCTTTGACAATTACATGGGCGATTACGCAGCTGAGGTACTACCTCCTGGGTTGGGAATTCACCCTGGTGACTGACCATGCACCATTACATTGGACGGCGTTACACCAGGACTCAAATCCACGAGTCACGAGGTGGTTTTTGGACCTACAGCCAATGCTGATGCCCTTTCCCGGTGCCACGACCTCACGAACAGGTACACCCGACCCGATGGGTCTGGGCTGAGGGGGGGGCCGTGTCACACACGTGCGACTAGGAGCGAGCTGAAGGGACCAAGTGAAGGTAATTACCCCTGGCCTGGCGGGGTGCTCTAAACCTTTGTCTGTTATTTCTGCAGATCAAATACGGGAAAACCTACCTCACCTGACGTCACTTCCTGTCCCGGCACCTAGACAGACGTCACTTCTTGTCCCGGCACCCAGACTGACGTCACTTCCTGTCCCGGCACCCAGACTGACGTCACTTCCAGGTTACAAGACATAAAAGCCTCCATCTTGGCTAACTCAAACAGTTCAATTTGGAACTCGAATAAGCAACATCGCTGTACCCACGATAATCCTTTGCAGCTAGGAACAATATACGGGTGGCTGCCCCAAACCTTTTGAAAGTGTTGAGACTCGTTATTTTACAATGAATTAACTAGTTGTCCAGCTATCATTTAAGTAAACTAGTACTGGCACTCATAAATATCAAATAAAAGACTGGAATTTAATTTGTGATAGACTATGGATTCCTCCAGTGTGGCAACAAATTAAGTAGATGTTATAATCTTGAGGGGATTTCAGCATAACATTTAAATAATTATATCACCATTGAGTACCAGATTAACTTTATCTTACCATGTTATTCTTATTTTATTCTCGGACATTTTCTCTCCAGTAAGTGAAAGATTCTGCTTAAAATCAATTTAATTCTGTCAAATATTGTTATATTTGTACTGTTGAATTAGTGAATGAAATCCAACAACAAACTGTCATTTTAACAAACTCTTTAAAGTTATGTTTGTAACAACATGCTGTAATGTCTGAGTTTCCCGCAGCCTTGGTATCTTCTCCTTAACTGGGTATTAATAGTCATGACTGGGATGGTTAGGGCAATGAGGACACAAAACAACATTACTAAACAGTGTGTTGTGCTGTTTTGTTAACATCAAAACAAAGCAGTGTCCAAGTAAATAAAGTGTGGCGCAGTCCTTCATTAAATAAATAAATAAGTAAATCCAAGATAAAAACAAGTGCTTACTGTGGGAGTAAAATCAGTTCATGAATAAATCCGGCTCCATTATCCTACTACCATCTCCTTGGATTCTTTAGAGAGATCTGGCAAAGCCCTTTGGTGGCTCCTGCTACCTAGATGCTTAACAGGAGAGACCATACCCCAAAAGTGCCATTCCTCTTGTTCATTGCGAGGCCAAGCCTCCTGTCCTTTGCACTGTCTTAATTGCCTGATCATACTCACTCTTGCCAACCAAAACTCTCATTCTTGATTTTTTTTTTTTTTTGAGGCGGTACCCGCGGCTGGGTTGATGCATAATGGAGCAGATACTGGTCCTACTACTGAGTTGATGCCCTTCTATGTCCCGTTTCGTGGTATCTCCTCCGTACTTTGGAGACTGTGCTGGGAGACGCAGCAAACCTTCTTATGATGACACATATGGATGTGCCATCTTGGAGAAGCTGGACTACCTGTACAACAGAATCGGCTGAAGGTACCACCTCATGCTACCAGAAGTGAGATGGAAAATGGCAAAATGCAAAACCAGAGAAGAATTAATTAAGAAGGGCAAGAAGAGAGCAATTGTCAGTGCCACCACCTGTAAAACAATTCCCTCCAGTGCACCTGTCGTCACTTTCATTTGCACCAAAGCAGGTGAAGTTGATCCAGTATCATTTATGCTTCCTAATTGGACAGATCGATATCCCTAAAGCTTAATTGACTTGGTGTTAGACAGTGCTTTTAGCAAAAGTGTTTGCCAAATAAAAAATACAATGAGGTGGAAGAACTTAAATATGATTACAAAGCAACATATAGTACATTTAGTAACTCCATTTGTGAAACACAAGTAGACTCACCATGTCTTGAATTGTTTAAAATATAGGTGGGCTCTGACTTTACACTTAAAGATTAGAAAGGCATATAGTAGGGTGGACGGCAGAAGGATCAAAATAATGAGTGCTTTTAACATGTTTAACTAATCATGAGCGAGCTTCATATATACATTACAGAGATGTGAAGTATCCTGGTTCAACTTTTCTCTTTGCCCTTATCACTATCTATGTAGTGAAAACTTTTTCTAAAGGGTTGTGTTTTCCAAGTGAGCCTGTATAACAGCATGGATCGTAAGTGCCACATGCATTGCAGATGCAAAGTGAGCTAAAAAGCAAAAATATTAATAATAATGAGGCATACAAAGAGGCGTACAAACATATGTATTTTAACCGGCCATTGTGCTAAAACACTCACTAATCTACAGTATATCTGAGCTAACTCCATAGTGGGATAATAGTGGCAAATAATGAAAACCTGTGTGAGTTTTATCTTATTTTGTTTTTTCTTTTATTTAATGATAAACATTCTCCTGCCTCCAACAGGAAGCATTTCCAGGCATGACTTCTGTGGTTTATCTTTTTGATGTGAAGTATTGTGGTGGTGTAGTACTGTAAGCCATTTCTTATGTAGTGTTTACTTTTATTATGGATTATTGAATTTTCTGAAGTAATACATTTACTTACTGTCAGTGTGGTGCTCCAGATGCTGTTAAAAAGCTAGTACCATTATGTTTTTGGCATTTTAATAACAACATAGTAGCAAAATATTGGTTTATTATTATTATTATTATTATTATTATTATTAATGTATGTTTGAGCATGGTCACTGCAGTGGGCTAGCATACCATCCAAGGCTGCTGTTTTGCTTTGTACACAGGAACGCTAAGAAATGCTTTAGTCCCTTGTGACTCTGCATTGGGTTAAAGAAGTTTGTATTTTTAATTTTACTGCAATAAACTTTATTTGAAATGGATGGTACTATACTTCTATGCTTCATTGGCAGTGCTTTATGGTGAGTTTACCAGAAGTATGATTCTATTAAACCAATTTTACCCTTTACCCTGTGTAATGTTTAACTGTCACCTTGTCACTTCTGTGTCCATCTGCACTTTTATCCTTATAGGATTTTTTTAGAATAAATTTATAATAATACATTTTTTAAATGTGATGGTTAATTTTTTAACATTATACGAATGGAATTTTACCCTCTGCTTTTTCAAGCCTGTACTAATGTACACTAATGTTTTGCCACATGTTTTAAGCCATCTATAAAAGATTGTATATTTGACCTTTTCCTAAAATTTGTTTCAAATTGGCCCAATTTCCTAGAATGTAATCAGTGAAAGAATTTTGTTAGAATTTATTCAGAAGTGAGATATAAATACCTATAACAATTCCATCTCTATTGCCTTTGCCAGTTTTTTGTATTAAAAAGTGAAGTAGACCACTTGAGCAAGTGTGTCTTTCTGTGTAAAGGGTATACATTTTAGTTTAACTTTTTTTTTTCTTCTTCTTAAAAGTGCAGCCCTAAAAAAACTACTAAATGTATTATTAAGGAGACAAAAGCATCTTCAGATATTTTGAATGTGCAATCTACAGAGCATTACCAACATTTAGTTAATGAAATACTTAATTGAAATTAATAGCAGAGAACTTAATTCAGAGTTGCTGAAGGAAGATTTTTCTCATGAAGTCAAAAAGTTTTTTTTTTTACACAAAGCTAAGTAATTTCTTTAAATCATTGTTTTTGAAGTATGTTTTCCGTAGAAACTGGAGAAACATTTGGAGATGACACAAGGATCAAAAGCAAGCAAATATTTTTATCATTTTATTGAATATACGTTATTTCACCTGACTTGTACATTTTAATGTATTTAAAATTGTATTTACTGTATATAAAATGTACAGGTGGTCACTTTAATATTTATATCTATCAAGTACAGGGTATGAGCCCTTTTGCCCGCAGAACAGCCTGAATACTTTGTGTTTTGTTGACTCAATAGCACCATGCAGTCCCATAGATTTTGAGCTACACATACTGTATATTCTGCAAATTCTGAGAGCAGGTAACCATTAAGTCACATATCTGGAGTATTAGATGTAATTGTAGGCATGCATACAATGCCTGCACCACCTTGCAAAAGACCTCTGAAAAGTGATCTAAATTAATTATAAATTTAAAATAGAAAAAAATTATTTATTAAGTATTCCGCCCACCCTCTTAAGGCAGTATTTTATAGATGCACCTTTTTTAGAAATTCCAGCCTTGAGTCTGTGTGCACAGGTCTACGCCAGCTTTATACATCTGAACACTGCAATTTTCCCCATTCTTCTTTGCAAAACTGCTAAAACTTTGTCTGGTTGCATGGGAATTCTGAGTGAACCGCCTCTTTTAAGTCCAGCCACAAGTTCTAAGTTGGAATAAGATCTGAATTTTGACTTGACCACTTAAGAAAATTAACATTTTTGTTTTTAAACCTTTCCTTGTAGCTTTGACTTTATGCTTGGGTCATTGCCTTGCTGGAAAAACAAACCTTCTCCCAGATTGGTTCAGGTTTCTTGCAAACTTCATCAGATTTTCTTCTATGATTTCTCAGAGTTTTGCTGTATTAATTTTTCTTTCTACTTTCTTAAGCCTTCCAGGATTTACTGCAGAGAAACATCTGCGTTTCAGCCACCACTTTGCTTTGCGGCATCTAGCCCGATGGGCCAACAAGCTCAATTTTTGTCTCATCAGACCATAAAACGTCCATCCAGCTGATTTCAATGTGCACAGGACACTAGTCAAAATGTCATGTTGTGGGTGTTGTTTTTTTTTTTTTAAAAGTTGTTGTCTGCATGGCCTCTCCAACCTTGTCCACTGTAACTCCTTTTCACTGGTCGGTTGGTAGACTCCCTCACTATTTGTCATTCACTTTTTGTGGACCTTCCACATACAGGTGCATTTATGCAGCTGTCAGTTTTGACCATTTTGCAGAGATCTGTTTTAACTTTGACATTAGACTCTTTTTTTTGTTGGTCAATGTATAAAAAACAAATTAAATACACAGTCCACTTTTAAAGGTATGAAAAATTTTTGTAAACACTGTATCTAAGGTGATACTTTTTAATATTGCCACCTTACAGAGGGCTTGGTTGCCCTCTTTGTGAATTTTGCTTGTTTTTTTCCCATGTTTACATGAAATCCCTCAATTTTTACCTCCACAGTACAAGCAAATTCTGTATGTTTCAGTTATGCTCTGCAGTGGAGCACAATCTCGGACGGAGCTGGTTCCTAGATCTCAGAAAATGGATGCATGGGTGCAGTTCAAAATTTTGTGAATTTGCAAGTCTATACTATACTTTATGAAGATACTAGTTTACTTAAAGTTAGTTCTGCTGTATTTGAAGTTGAACAACATAATTGTTAACTTTAAAACAGTGGCCACACGTCTGAAAGAGCAACTCAGTTTAGTGTTTGATGTTATTCTTGCTGGGTCCTTCACCCTCCACATATTGATTTATATTTCTTTTATCGTTTATGTATAATGTATTATCCAGCTGTTCTTTGGAAGAAACCCTTGTTATTCTTCTCCATGCTACTATCAAAATTGCTTTCTACTTCATTAAACTTCTGGAAAATGTGTTTCTCCCCTGTGCACCTGAATGTGAATACAGACATCCTTCTTTGCGTGCAAATGCTTCTCAGTAGGGATATTTTTCTAACTCAGTGTTGTTTGCTTCATTTGGAGACCAGAGTGAGTGGCAAAGCTCAGCTGATAAATGAACCGACTGGAGTCCACTTGAAGAAGTGTTCTTGGGATGGGTGGCTGATAAATTGAGTTCATGGTTATTTGCAGAAAGCAAAAAGTGAAATTACTAGAAAACTGTGATAAACAATCTGAAATACATACTCAGAAGAATAATTTTTTTAAAGAAAGACAAATTAATCAGGTGGCACAGTATGTAATGTAGTCACCTTACATAACTTTGTCCCCAGGTGGGTTGCCTTTCACACTCTTCAGTTTTTCCATTGGTTTCCTCCTGTTACTTCATTTTCTTCCACAGTTTAATCGCATGCTGTCATGGTTTATTAGCTACTCTTATTTGGTCTGATGAATGAATAAATGTGTGTGTGTTTGTGTGTGTGTGTGTGTGTGTGTGCATTAGTGTGAGGCAAATTAGGATCCTAGCCAGATCTGGTTTTTCATTTGCATCAGTTCTTATCAGGCTATGCTCTGGTTTTTCCACAAATAAAGAGGAAAATTCAAGTTTGAAATTGGATGGATATATAAATAAGTACACATTTATAATTTTCAGTTTACTTGAATGCTGGTGTTATTTATGCGTTTTTATCCAGCTGACATGGTACAGAAAACACACATAACCCCTTCTTTTCTATTACCATAATTAATTTACACTTATGTTTGCTATGTTTTGCTTGCAACTAAAAAGATGCAAATCAATACATTATAGTAAATCTATGTATTTTTCACACTTAATTATATTTGTATATTAATAAGGTTTGATGATAATAGAATAAGTCTTAAAATGACTGCATTAATCCCAGATTTAATTCCATAGTTTTGCAGTTTGAATAAGATTTAATTTATATTGTGTATTTTTCTTAATCGGATTGACTAGAGAACTCTGGTACATAATAAAAACCCCATTTCCAGAAAAGTGCAATAAGAACTAAAATCTGTAATTTGGTAATTTACTTGAACCTTTATTTAACAGGCAAATGGACACCATGTTTTCACCGACAATCTAACTTCTATTTGTTAAACATAAACAAATTTTGAAATTGATGCCAGTTAACAGCCTCGAAAAAGTTGGGACAGAGTCAAAGTAAGACTGTAAAGGTTAAACAAGTAATATTCTGCAAGGTTCCTCAATTAGCAGGCTAACTGGTAACAGGTATGAGTATCAAGTTTGGATATAAAAGGATCAGTCTTTGTAAGCGAAGATGGGTCATATAGCACACCACTTTGTGCTGAACTTCATGAGAGAGCTATCTGTCAATTTAAAAACAATGTTTCTCAGCACAGGATACCACAGAATTTAGGTCTGTCACCATCTACAGTTAATTACATTGTGAAAATAGGAGGGAGTCAGGAGAAATCTCTGTATGTAAAGGCCAAGAGTGGAAATCACTGCTGAATGTGCATGACCTTCGAGCCTTTAGGTGGTATTACAATAAAAACCGTCAAGCTACTGTGATGGGCATAGCCACATGGGCTTGGGAGTACTTTGGGAAATCCATTGGTACATTCTGCCACTGCATAAGGAAGTGCTCCCTGAAACTGTATTATGCAGAGAGGAAGCCACACATCAATTTTGTGCAGAAACACATGTGAGTTTTCTGGGCCCAAGCTAATGAGAGATGGACTAAAAGATAATAAACTTGTTCTGTGGTCAGATGAGTCCACATTTTAGTTTGTTTTAGGGAAAAACTGATGTTGGAGTCTAAGTGTCAAAGATGAAAAAGACCATACAGACTGTAATCAACAAAAGGTGCAAATAACAGCATGTGTGATGGTATGGGGGTTGCATTAGTGTGTGTGGCATGGGGGATTTGTATATATGTGAAGGCATCATTGATGTGGAGGCTTACATTGGAATTTTATGCTCCCATCAAGACACTGTGTTTTCCCAGGAACTCCATGTATATTTCAGCAGGACAAAGCCAGGCCTTATTCTGCACAAATTCCTAAAGCGTGGTTTTGTAGACTCAGAATTAGTGTGCTTGACTGGCCTGCCTGCAATCCAGATTCTATTGAAAATGTCTGGCACATCATAAAGAGGAGAATCTGACAACCACGACCATAGACAGTTGAGCAGCTCAAGTCTTGTATACAGCAAGAATGGGTAAATATTCCACTTGAAAAACTGCAACAATTAGTTTCTTCATTTCTCAAATGATTAAGAAGTGTAATTAAAAGAAAAGGGGATGTGACCCAGTGGTAAACTTTCCTCTATCCTAACTGTTTTTGGAGTGTGTTGTAGGCATCAATTTCTAAATGTGCTTATTTTTAACAAATGGAATTGTTTGTTGGTGAAAACACTGAAAATCTTTTCTTTGTCCTTTTGCCTGTTACATAAAAGGTTCAAATGAATTGCCAAATTACAGATTTTACTTTTTATTGAATACTTTTTAAAGTGTCCCAACTTTTTTGGAAATGGGGTATGAAATTTATAAACAGTAAATAACAAATCAAATACCACGTATATAGTGTGGACTTGAACCCGGACACAGACAGGCGGACATCTTATTTCACCCAACATTTATTTACAGTTTTATTCAGTGCACACAAACCCCAGTGCCTCCAGCACCGATCCCCCAATGTCCAGGCCACACAGTCCTTCGTGCCTCTCTCTTCTGGCCGCCTCCAGTCCTCTCTCCAGCTCATTCCACTTCCACCCAACTTCCGCTATCGACTGAAGGGGGGCGGCCCCTTAAATAGGAACCCGGATAGGCTCCAGCTGCTTCCCGGCACTCCTCCGCAGACACGCCCCAGTGTGGCGGAAGTGCCGGCTGCGCACCCGGAAGCCATCCGGGTGTCCCCTGTCGTCTTTCCCCCAGCACTTCCTGGTGTGGCGGAAGTGCTGGGCTCCAGGGATATCCAGGCACCGGGGCGCCGCCTGGCGGTGGCCACGGGCCCCTACAGGGCTGGGCTTCCAAGCCCTTTACCCGAGGCCCCCAACATAACCAGGGCGGACGCCCCCTTGCGGTCTGGAGGAGGCACAAGCCCTCCTCCGGTCCTCCTGGGCGATGCCACAATAGATAAATACACAAATTAGACTAAACACACTTTAAAAGAAAGTTTCAGTGACTAACATATGTCAGGATGATGTAAAGTTTAGTAACTATGGCAACTTTTTTTTTTTTTTGCAATATTACTGTAACTAAAATATGGCAAGATGACATAGAAATGGAGGGAAAAAAGTTCTAATAATAACATTCCTAGAGAAAATAAGGCTCTTGTATGAGTCTACAGTCAGTTACTGTATATATGACAAAGTTACCTTCAGAAACAAAGTCACACCTCTAATGCCCTATGCCTGTGTTTTTAAGCTTTGTTTTGAAGATTTTTTTTAGACTATTGGAGGACTCTGTGCTCAAGTAATGTATTCATTTTGATTGGATAATTGCGAACCTGTAACATTTAATAATGTTACCAAAAATATTTTTGAAAAACCTTGCTATTCTTCATTGTGAATTACAGTGGTTGTTGTTGCTATTTAACATGTACTTACAACATGGCTTGAAATGTTATAGCGGGCATGCTATAAAAAATTATATTGCAGTTTCTTTATCGTCTGCTCCTTGTTTATTCATTAAGATTTATAGGAAAAATGGCCTTTTCTGTTTGTTTTAGTCAATTCATTGTTTGGTTCCCTGTTTTTTATTAGTCTAGTACTTATTTAATTACTATGATATTGTATTGTCCATTGGGTTTTGTTAATATTTTTTGTAGATAATGTGGTGTATCTTGCTCTGATTACTCTTTTCGATCACCTTTAAAAAGAAGAAAAAAAAGAGAAAGGAAATATTCCATTAACTTGAATCTTCCATTCTTCCCTAAAATCTTACATCTCTAAATCTAATGACAAAATGAATGTAAATGAATTTCAAAAGTTTAATTGTAAACTTGCAGCGCTGCTGGTTTAAAGCTAGTGATTTAGAATCTCATGCTCGCCACAACTTTATAATAATTAGTGGGTGAGCGCTTGGCAATTGTTAGAATTAGCACCAGTAACCTTTTTTTTTTTAAATAAAGAGCCATATACTGTATAAAGCCACATATTATTAAACCATATTATTAAACTGGAGCATTATGCAAGAAACCAGAGTGCTTGCAGAGGTTTCCTGAATCAGTATTAAATTGTGCTTAATACCCAGTACTGCTCTTTCTTAGCTGAAAAAAATGCAAAATTTGATTTACTGAAAACACCACCACTTCAAAAAACAACATTGTCACATTTTTCACTGTTCTTGTACACTCTTATTATGAGGGTCATGGAAACAAACGTCCTCAGCTGGCTTGACCACATGATCCTCTTCTCAGCAGCCTCTTTCAGCACCTTTGGGGGAATTCTCAGGCAGGCTGATAGATGTAATCTTTTTAGTGTGTCCTTAGGTGACAATGGCGCTTGTACACCTCTATTGAAAGACATAACAGGGGCATTCTAACTGCATTTCTTCTCATTTTGCTCCTCTTGATCTAAAGAAGCAATGGATCTGTGGTGAAACAGTGTCTCTGGATTTATTGTGAGTGATGAAGGCCTAGGAGATAGACACATGAACAAGAACTGTAATCGGTGCTAGGCAAGGGTCAAAATCAGGCAATCCAAAAGTATAATGAACAACAAAAGCATTTTGGCAGACCACAAAATCAGAGTGAAAGATTGAAATGGAAATGAACCAAACACTTGGCCTACTTAGGTTGTTCTTTTTTTTTCTTTTTTTTTTTTCTTTCTTATCTACCTGAAAGAAAATGTTTATCCACGTCTTTGCCATATTATCCTGGGGGCTCAAGTGACATTACTAATATGACAACTGTGGTCTTGTGACCTATGAATTGCATTACGTAAATATTAAATGGCAAAAATAAAGTAAGTACAAATCAATCATTCCCAAATGAGTTTTGAGCAATAAAACCTAGATAGGTTAAAAAGCATCCTTGGGGTGTGAATGTTGCAGGTATGGATCCACGAGCATTCTCCTAGGCAATGAATGAATGCATGTAGGGCTGCCAGTCATGATGGTATACCTGGGCATGTGCATAAGGCCTGTACTGGTCAGCTGTCTAATGTCTTCCGTAACAGTTTCAGTCTGTCTTTGGCCCAGGCTGTTGTCCCTGCATGTCTTAAGTCCACAACAATCGTACCAGTACCTAAACTATTCTCTCCAGGGAGTCTGAATGACTACTGCCCTGTTGCACTCCCCCCCATCATCACCAGGTGCTTTGAGAGACTGGTTCCAGCCCTCTTCAAATCCAGTCTACCTTACACACTAGATCTCTGCCATTCTGCCTATCTTCACAATAGGTCAACGGAGAATGCCATATTCTTGGCTCTCCACTCTACCCTCACACACCTGGATAACAACATCTCCAACATCAGGAGGATGTTTGATGGTTTTAGCTCTGCTTTTAACACTATCATTCTCTCCAATCTGGTAAATAAACTCTATAACTTCAGCACCTCTCTTTGTATTGGACACTGGACTTTCTAACCAGCAGACCCCTATCTCTCAGGTTAAACAACCACACATCCTCTACCTTTATCCTGAATACTGGCATTCCGCAGGGCTGTGTACTTGGCCTACTCCCTCTTCACCCATGACTGCTTCCTTTTATTTTGCTCCAGCTCCATCATAAAGTTTGCAGAGAACACCACAGTAATAGGCCAGATCCGTGACAATGACAAGCCTATAGCGAGGAGGTTTACCATCTAGCATCATAGTGTGGTGACAGTGTCCTCACCCACAACACCAAGAAGACTAAGGAGCTCATTGTGGATTACCAAAAAACTAAAGGTAGCAGACATGCCACCAATCCATATAAATGGGGCTGAGGTGGAGTATGTTTCCAGCTTCAAATCTGATTAACTTTTATTTCTGCACTGTTGACAGCATATTGGCAAACTGCATTACGGTGTGGTATGGCAACTGCTCCGTCGTTGACAAGATGCCTCTGAAGCAATGCTTTCTGGATTCTAAAATTTTATGGACCCTGACTTCCTGATGATCATCTACAACAACTGTAGATGGTGGAGAGAATGTTCATGGCTGGGATAAAGGAAAGGAAGAGTGTGTTCTTAGATGGAGAGGGAATGGACAATTTGTATCAGACTGGAGTCACTCTCTGGAGAATTTAATATGGCCCAGTAAACCTTTGACCTAGCTTTCAAGATGGCAATTTCAGACCGATGTTTCAGACAGACAGATCCCATCTGAAATACAGGATGGACAACTTATTCCAACAAGGAAACGTGACCTTAAAAATCTGGAAGACTAACAATCGTAAGGACTTCTCTGGCATAATGGTGTATAAAACGGCATCAACAAATTACAGATGTCATTTGCAGTTAAAAGTCAGAGTCCATAGATTTGTTTTTTCCTCCCCCTGTTACATGCACACTCTGCTGCTGATCTTAATTAAATTGGTAGGTATAAATAATTAGAAGTTAGAATATTTAAAATTTAATACAAAAAAAATTGCTGCTTTTTTTAACAGAAAGAACTTAAGTGTTCCCAAACTAAAAGGAAATCTGTTTTTTCATATGCCACATTTGTAAAATTTTAAAATGGAAAAATTTGGGAGTAAATCCATGATGTCGCATGTTTGTGTTTTATAACTTTTTACTTTTGTAGGTAATAATATAAAGGTATGTTTTTTGTTGTGGGTTGTTCTGTACAAGTTAATACTCTTAAGTACTTATCCTCTGGCCATTACTGTACGATCAGTTCTGACAAGACCAGCTAATTACAAAAGCATATGCTGTAGATGTTTAAGCTTTTATTAACAATAAGTCAGGTTACTTAATAAAATATTGCAGTTTGAGAAAGAATAGATACAGTATTTTACATTTTATTACTGAAATTACTAGGCAACTGTATCTCCTGTAAAGGACTAAAAATGTACAGACTAGGCAATTTAGGTAAAATGAATTTAAATGTCATGTTTCTCCATGGCATTATCTTCCCATGAAAGTTGCTACCTTTGGAATATTTTGTTTCTTCAGGTTGTGCATTTTGTAAATTAAAATTTCTCAAATTCTTTTCTCTACTTGAGTTTCCATTGATTCAACAGAGAAATTAAGATTTCAGTGATTTCTACTAATCTGCTTGCGTAATAGATTCATTGTACCACCACACTGATTGCTTTGAGGACATTTAAATGGTGACTTTGCTAAAAAAAAGATCAATAATTGCATAAAGGTAGTTGATATATTATTGCAGTAATAACCTTGCCTTAGCACTTGAAGCTAGAAATATGTACACCAGTGAAATTTGATTCGAGAGTAAAATATATATAATTGTGATATGCTTTTTGAAATTATGTGTGATCACTTATATTTTGTATTGTTTTATACTGTGCTGCAGTTATTGGATAAAGTTGGTAAGTTTCATATTCCTAAATGACTGAACATTTTATCAGTACTGCAAAGGATATTGGCACGATTGCTGCCTATAGAAGAAAATATTTCTGTGAATATTTTACCTATATTTATTCTATTAACATTATAACTTTTTGTATTGAGTGTATTTACAGTACAATGCTTTAAATTATAGGAGCAAGGCTATAGAAGGAGTACATCTTTTTATTGTTACCAGAAAAACTTAACAAAGTCCTTGTAATCGTTCTTTTTAACATTCGCTTGTCAAGCAAAGCAAAAAGTGAGAATATTTCATCTTTAGTAAACATTCTACCAAAATCTTGCAAAATCACTTAAAAAGGGTTACTATTCAAACTGCAGGTCACTTTTATTAGTGTAACATACATTAATCTGACACTGAACAGACCTAATATTTTCTTGTACAAATGAATAGGACATCTTACAAATGTATTATTAAAGTATGTGTATGTCTTTGTAAATTACTACAGACATTTATATAATTTTTTTCATCTTGTATCAAAGTGTACGTTAGCTTTTTCAATGTTTTATAGTATTCTGTTATGGAAATGCTGGTTAAAATTTTGGGGGAGCATGCACCACCATTTGACCAAACAGCTCGGGATCCTGGTTGGCAACCCCCCAGGCAGACGCACATTCCTGTACCACCCTCTGGAAATGATCATCTCTCTATCTTCCACAACCACGTGTTATGTGGGTGTACTCTTGGCCTGGCCCAGCAACTCGATCCTCAACAATGAGTATCCTGTGAGCCAAATCACCCTCAGGGTGATGGTTAAAATTGATTGAATACAAATTTACCCAGCACGGGTTTATTATTTGCAGTGCTGCTTGAATAGACTTTTTGCAACCTGACCAACACAAGAAAAAAAAAGTAGTGAAATACATAGCAAAAGTGATGTATATTGTAAGTGCATTTCCAAAAGGAAACATCATTTTAATCTGACTAACGTTTAACTGCTAGAACATTCATTGATCCTTCTACTCTATGAAAGTGCATGCCTACAGAAAAATTTTATAGTTACTAGAATAAAGCTAATTTATTACAAAGTAAAATGGTCTTACAAGAAGGAAACATTAAAGATGTGTTGAGGTTTTGCCATGAAAGCGAGATGTCTAAATACTGACAAATCGCTTCAGTGCTGAATAGTTTTTCTACCTATTTAAGGTGCATAGGTTATAGGAGTTTTTTAATTGAAATGCTAAGAATGCCTCAGAGCTATTAAATCCCAAGGAATATGTGTACTTCGATTTACCTATTCTTTAACATAAGACAAGGTCTAGCTAGGGAAAGTTATATTTACTACTAATGTTGTAATTTAAGGTTTAAAATAAATCTGTTTGACAGTTAAATTTGTAATGTCTGCTCAGGTTGATACTTCTTCCACCAAATGCAGTCTTCTAAAAGCAGTAGAATTTTTTTTTTATAAACTCAGGCTTTGTTTTTTAAGACTGATGTTGATTCTGATTAGGTATTAAGTTCTATTAGTGAAACAGAGACTGATCAGCATGTAATACTGAAGCCTGCTAAAATAGTGAATATCAATTACAGTACCTTTGGTGAGAAGAAGTAAAAGTTACCAGTGTGTTAAAAACTATAAGAGTAATAGTCTAGTTGCCTTTCTTCTTCAATTATTAATTTTTTGATCATCCTACATTAATTTATTTCTGTGTAATAATAGTTATATTTAACATATAGGTGCTGGTCATAAAATTAGAATATCATGACAAAGTTGATTTATTTCAGTAATTCCATTCAAAAAGTGAAACTTGTATATTAGATTCATTCATTACACACAGACTGATGTATTTCAAATGTTTATTTCTTTTAATTTTGATTCTCTTCTTTTACTACTTTAGCATGAAAGCCTCTGTCAGCAGTGTGTGCCAGTGTGGTCAGTGGAGGGCTTTTTATTACAGTGTCAAGAATTACACATAAGAGTAGAAAATGACTGATCTGTAATAGAGCTGAAATATTACTATTTGTTAAAAAGAACTTGCCTCTAACATTTAAAAACTTAGTTACGCTTGAAATTTTTTCAATTTGACAAGAATTTCAATTAGGCCGCAGCTATTTTCATAATTCAAAAGTGTTTCTTTCTGTTGTCAGCTAAATAATTAATAAAAACATTTACAAGAGTTATTCATTTTAATATGATTAAAGTAATACATGTTTGTTCTTTCTTAAACAAGAACATATGTTTCATTCACAATGGCTTATTAGCTAAAATTGTGTTGTTATCATATATTTATTGTTGAAAATGTAGCATCATTCTTTTTCTTTCTGATAAAAGCACTCCTGTTTGTACATGGTATCAGCCTACAGCATTCATGAAGTACTTTGTATCAGTATAAAAATCAAAACATTGTATTGGTGCATCTCTAATAGCTAGGTATCATCAGCATTCAGAGTGAGAGTGAATTTGAATGATATTATATAGAGCAAAACAGTAATGATCCCAATATTGAGCCCTGAGGGACAAGATACCTAACTACAAAATTAACAATTATGTAGTATCCTTATATTTGTATACATTTTGAAACCAATTTAATAAATATGAACTAATCTGATTAATAACATCTGTAGCTTAGTATAGTTTTTAAACCTGAAACAGAACAGCGATTTCACTGCTTAAATAATAAATGTAATATTTCCTTTATCAGAAGATATTAGAATTTAACCGGTAAGATGATTTAAAGCAGTATAACAGGAGAGATTGATGCAAAAAGTGGTTTGAAGTGTGTAGATAGCTTGGAAGGTTTCAGATAAGAATAAAACTGAATGGCTCTTGTTTAGAAAAGAATTTAGAAAGAAATAGTGTGCTTAATAAACAAACTAGGCAAAAATAATGATGAATAAGTAATAAAAATAAATCCAATACAATCATACCTAATATAGCTGTATAATTAGCAGAAAGGTAGAGTCCTTATATATAAAATTGCATTGTAACTCACTAAAGTTGAGTATGATTTTAAAGCTGATGTTTCTAGGTATAGTTTACTGTCATGTTTATTGTATTTTTGAGAATTATTAAATAAGTGCTACTAATGACAGGGATTTTTCAGTTTGAAAGCAATTTTCGTTGTTGTCTGGTTTATTTAAGCAATGGTCTGCTCCAAAAATACAGTGTGTTGTGAGGTCTGCTGAGAAAATCGTTGGCTGTGCTCTTCCATCTGTTGCCAACCTGAATGCATCTAGCGTCATAAATCCTGTCAAAAGGATCACTACTGACTCATCTTACTAGGTCCTCACTTGTTCTAAAACTTTCTCTTGGGTAAACGCTTTAGGTCAGTTAAAACTAAATCTAACAGACACATAAACGGTTTCTTTCCCAGAGCCATAGCTCTCACAAAACAGTAATTTAGCCATTCCTCCTTACTTATTTGTATGTTCTTTCATATACTGTATGAAGAGGTCTGTGTATGTATAATATATGTATGTGTGTGTGTGAATACATAATATATACACTCGCTCTATCATTTGCACATCATTTGCACTTCTCCTTTATAATTGCACTATTCTTCAACTGCGTATTATGTATGTAGCCTTGCTCATGCTATTTGTTATTTGTATAAAATGTTGTGTTCTGTGATAAGTAGCTCCAAAACTATGCAGCCAAATTCTTGTACATTAAGTGCTGGTGAATAAACGTGTTTCTGATTCTGAATAATGTTCTGGGGATTACATCTGATCTAACACAAGAATTGACTCAGTCGAGCTTGGAATTGGTATGCAGTGCGGGGAAAAGGCTATATTGGCAGAGGCATAAGTGGGCCTGAGAAAAATACAGTAAGAGGTAAATATTTATTGGTGTTTGAAGCACTGTGTTAGGTGTACTAGTAGGCAGACCTCCCCATCTGATAGCTAGGAATCGGACAATGTGAAATCATGCCCAGTGGAGCAGATAGGTTTTGTATTACACTCTTATTTGCTTGGTGTGTGTTCTAAATTTGATCACCCCACCCTTTTTTGTTTCGCTTAGTAATCTTTTTTTTTTTTTAATTAGAGGGTTGTCATTGTTAGTGTCATGTGAGGAGATTAAAATTTAAGAATAAAATTTATTACTTGTGCTATGCATCAATCAACATGTAACATGTTACTTCTCTGGTAAAATGAATAGCGAGCATGACTGGAAACCTCAGTTTTCCTTACCTGAAAAATCTCAGATCATAGGCAGAATACATTGTTAGTAGTAATATGTAAATCCAAAAATCTAAATTACATTTGAGTTCAATGAACATTCTTGTTTATCTTCTTGATTTTGTTTAGGGTGACATAAAAGATTACTACTGACCATATTACTTCCTTAAATGAAACTCTTCAACAAATAATACTGTTTATTCCCAGAAATCAAAAAGCACTAATATTAATTTATACAGGACTTCAGCAGACTGTTTTTGTGTATTTTGATATTCTGTAATGAATTTTTGTTGGATATGGGTCTGGTGTAATGTATTTGCCTTAAGTCTTGTGTCAAAGCTTGTTATTTTATAAGGCATTTTTGTAACAGATAGTAAAGTATTCATCATAATCCCAAACCACATTTACCCCAACCACCACATATGTTAATCTGCGTGTTTGTACATTTAACAACAAGAATGGACATTTGGGTCTGTTTCAACAGGTAGATATGAATTAAAGAAACCTTGAGAGAAATTTAATGCTATCAGTATCGAGATGTAGAAGTATGGCACTTTCGGCGTCTCACAGTGGTGAGTCTGTCTAAAGTGAAAGTCCAAAAAAGATTGTGTTACTAAACTATTTATTTTATAATTTGTTAAAATGAATGTTTTGTTTCAATGCTGATTATGTTGTATGTGAACAAATATTATAACTTAATTAAATAAAACACAGGCTTAGGAATTAGTTTTAATGGAGGTGCCCTGCTTATATGAAGACACTGTTTGTCTCATGAGATATTTTTATTTTTCCCTGATTTTTATATTAACTAAAGCACAGGTGCATTGAGATTAGCTCTGCTAATTAAAATCATCTTGTATGAAAGATTGCCTGCACATATTTTTTTATGTTCAGCAGGTTGGAAAAGATCTTCATTGCATACTGATGTGAGTTGTTAGAAAATGTTATTAACTGTGTTATCCATTATGAATAAATTACACTGATAACATGTTGTCTCTGTGTTCACTATGCATCTGATCTTCAGGTGCAATTGCCACTTCTTTAGTTTTAATAGTAAGTGACTATCCTCAGCCAAGATTACATATTACAGTGCTGAGACTCTTAGAGATGCTAATGTAATAAAACTATGCAGAGGAAAATGATGTGTGAAGTATCTTCACTAGTGTATGTATGTATTCATGTTGCTGTGATATAAGGGAACATACATTTTGTATTGATCTTTGTTTTAACAGCATCCTCCTCTCTTACTATACAGATATAAAAAAACCAGGAGGACCATGGTGTAAAACCTAAGCCTCTATAAATATCTTTAAATAATTTCAAATTATAGTTATTAACGAAAGTTCATGTGTGTCTCTGTTTTACTGTTTAGCCAGAAGAAGAACCCACTGTGGTCTAGGAATAAATAAATGAGAGGTATTTATACACATAGACAATCGAGAACTTTTCATGTTGACCCAAGCAACACTAATATGACTGAGCATTGCCATATACTGTACACCAGTAACCCCCCGATTCTGTAAAGAATCGCAAATCCAAGAATGGCAATCACTTTCTGTTCCCTCCGATCTTTAGAGGGATGAAAAATCATGGAGGGTGGGAGCGTCCTGGGAAAGTTTTCATTTAATTAAATAAATATATTTGTACTAAAATTAACCAATTTATTAAAACTAAATTGAAATTTAATTATTATATCATTTAAGTCCAAAATGTCTTTGAGTTGCTGCACTCATAAGTAAAAAAAAAATATCGGAGTGCAAAGGTTTAAATGAAGTAAATTGTAAACAAAAAATTTATAAAATGGTAAATTCAAAATAGTTAATCAAAAGTTTCCTTATAAACAACATCCTTGAATCAGCTCTGCCTGGTATGGAGTAGTTAAAAACTTCACTTTAACGTCACATGAGCGCCGGACTCTTGAAAAGGCAGCACAAAGTTGTCCACGTCGAAATACAAGCTCAGATAGGTAAATTCCTACTTTTTCCCATGGTTTGTCCTTGGAGTTTCCTCTGATATTCTTTGTGGTGAACAATTGCGCAAGCCTTCCAAACGCTTCTCTCGTTGTTCTGTTGTCTCATTTGCATGCCTGTCTGATACCTGAGCTCTTTCTTTTTGGAGCCATGACTCCTTTGCTTCTGGTGTTTCAGAAGTGCATTGTAGGCACCTTCGTTTATTGTTTTATCCATGCTGGCACGTTTTTGTTTTTCTGTGGCTGTGTCGTTAGCTAGAAGTCGTTTGCTGTTAGGAATCATAATTGAACTTAGTTTTAACACTGAATTACCCTAATGTGATTCAAATAAGCCACACTGACAGCTACCACACTGACTGCTGTGGATTAGAGCACAGTGGACTGTGGGAGTACTGCTGACACTATGGAATGGAGTACTGCTGGCACTATGGAGTAGAGTACTGCTGGGACTGTTGAGGCACACTGACTGCTGGCACTGTGTAGTGGAGTAGCTGCTGGCACTGTGGAATAGAGAACATTGACTGCTGGCACTGTCAGTAGTCACTACTACCTCAAGTTTAAATATGTCACCATGGCAACTTGTTGGCGTGCATGCTTTACCTCAAGTTTACTTTACAGGTTGTGTTGTGTTGTTTGGGCACTACCTATTGACTCTGGGAAACCGTTGTATTTAACTCTGAGGTGCTGTGTGCGTGTGCTATCGGCGCCACCTAGTTCCCTGATGGTGACGGAGGCGGATTCGCGTGCTGAAGTGACCATGGTGGCGGATTCCGGCTTGGAGATCTACATTACTAAATGAAGCTTGTATATGTGGTGGTGTGTGCGTTTGGGCAGCGGTTGTATTGTGCATTAAACAAAGGTTGTATATGTGGTGGTGTGTGCTTTTGGGCGGCAGTTGTATTGTGCATTAAACAAAGGTTGTATATGTGGTGGTGTGTGCATTTGGGCGGCGGTTGTATTGTGCATTTGCATTCGGGCGGCGGTTACATTTTGCGCATTCGCGTTCAGGTGGCGGTTGTATTGTGCACAGCTTGCTTCAGGCCTCTGGCATCCGTGCATATATACAACCTTCATTTAGTAATATAGATGAGCTAAGCAAAGAACATTCGAAGAAAATGTAAAATGTCTGAAACTGCTTAAGTTCAAAAGGTCTTTTTTTAAAAAATCTTTTTATTTTACAGATGGATGCATGTTTTTGTAAACTGTAGTATAAAATCAGAAGACAAGCTCACTTTCCATTGAATATGTGGGTTTTTTTTTCAATCTAACTTGAAATTCAGATAACAGGTTTAATGTGAATGGCAATGATAATCATGGGCCTGAAATGTAGCTCTTCCTTTATGATTCTTCCAACTATTCCAAAGATGAATAGCTGAGTGTTCAATAGCAGTTGCAAAGAGATTTGGCGGTAATTGGCACCCTTGACTGCTTGTGCTCTATAATTTAAGATGGCCAGTTTATATTATTTATATAAACCAGCGTTATTGGTTTGCAACAAACAAATATTTCCATTCATTTAATCAAGTACTTTTGTGTTTGTCCAGAGAATTATGGTATTTCAAACAGGCCAGGGCTCCATTTCTCAGAGCCTGCTATGTTAAGCACAGCCTTGACTCATTTGTTAAAGATGATGTAAGGACAATGAGAGAAAATAATAGGATTGAGCTGTAAAAGCTGTCCTTATTAACAGACGGTGTTAGGCATTTTTAATATAATTTTTAATTTAAAAACTGTGAATGTTTAAGAAGCATAACATTTTCAGACCTTGTTATAATGCCTTTCATCACCATTTTTTCCTGAATCCTTAGTGTGCAAACCAGTAAAAAGCCATGGACAGTGTTGGCTGTCAATTCCAGGCTCCATGTTAAAGTGTCTAATGTTTAAAATGTTTGGAGCTAAGCAGTGTATATCTCTTTTGGTCAATTATTTGTACAATATTTGCACTCCATGGAGTCAGAAGGTGTTCAGGCTTCAGTAGTCTATTGTTTATTATTAAATTTTGAGGTTACCGTCTATACACTATAAAAATATGACACGGACACAGGTCACTCACAAAACGTAGTGATGTCGGCAATCTCAGAGCAAAACAGTAAAATGGAAATGTGTAAAATATAACACATACAGCTTTTCATCTTGAGCTATATATATAATACAGAAATATTTAAGAGGTAATAGTAAAAAAAAATGACTTTCCCTATTTTTGTTATTAATCTGCGGATATTTTTGTATTTGTAGTGTATTGGTTGTCCTGTTTGTTCTGTAAGAAACAGCAAAAGAACTGAGCTGCACTCCTTACTCTAGAAGTCGCCTCCTATTTAGAGGTAAGCCTGTCACTTTTATGTCTGCCTTTACTTGCAAGCAATGTAATTCCCAACTGCTGTGTTGAAATTACACTAAGCTTCTAAAAGTTAAATTCAGCTAGCAATTGTAAAATGTGAAAAGGCTGCTAATATAACACACAGTCAGATGTAACTGTTATAAATTAAAATAGATTTAATGATGTGCATAGGAGAGTGCTGTTTAATTATTGCTATAAACCAGTATGAAAAATAAAATCTCGGAAACAAATCACCTCACTAAATTGTCCATTGTATTAAATGTGATCTTCATATTACTCTTTGTTACTGATTTTTTTTTTTTTAAACAAAAGGTCAATTCCATTTTTTAACACATTGTCAAGAATTAAATCTGAGTAAAGAATGTTTATAAATTAGCACAAGAAATGGGAAGTCACCTGCCACGCAGCCTTACATTAAATGGTACTAGAAGACTGATAAAAGGTAGAAGTGTAGTACCACAGTATTACTACAATAGTTTTGTTACTAGTGTAGTAATATCCTATGATGTACAGTATTAAACACAATACATTATTTCTTCTTGCTTTTATAAGTTTTCTATGTACATGTTTTCAAACTTTCTAAAGTCTTGCTTGCTTAGTTTAGATTCTAATAAACATATCATTAATATGAATTATCCATTGTGTCTGTCATTAACTTACACAAACATTTATAGTCCTAAATAGGTGTTGCTGTATGTTTATTGAAAGTACATTCTAAGTTTAGGAGGAAATACCAGATCCCTGCACAGATTTCATTTTTACTCAGATTTTGAATAGGGATAGTCAGCCCTCTTGTTTAGTATAGACTGACAGCATAACATCACCCAAGATCCCCAAGACTGGAATCCTTTGAAACAACATTTACTGTAGACTTTAATTTAAACAAGACTTTTCAGAGATGTGAGCCTCTAAACCGCCAAAATATTCATGTCTTAACATTAAATTTGCCCACAGTGATTAAGCTGTAAGAGGTTAGTTTTCTGCTATACGGTAATGTAATGTAATGTGTTATATTTATTGAAAATATTATATTTAAAAATATGAAGATAATCGGTTTGTGATCTCAAACAGTAAATATCAGTTCATGGGGCTTGGTGCATGGCTGTTAGACAGCTGATCTAGAAGCATTTTTAGGTATATCTTTAAAACAGTAAGACCATTCTACATCTTATAATCTCTTTTGAAGTATTTTTTTTTCTTATTAGATTGTTTCTTTTCCACTACTGTACTTACTTGTTGTTAGGAACAACCTTTAAAGAGATGCACCGTTAGAGATATAAAACTGTTTTTAATGATGGTGATACATATAGATTAAAAGATTAATTTCCCTTAATAACATGTGTCCAGGTTTGATTTGAAATTATTTGCCCTGATTTTAGCCTTCATACTATAGTATACCAGCAAAGCCTACTGTTTCTATAAGGGTATGCAGATTTTCAGTATACTCATATAATATACGTCTTGTACTTAATAATACAAATAATAATTAAAGATGATATTTTTTTTTAACATGGACATGTTTTGATAAACTTATATGCCCATCTGTCCATAAAGTTTACAATAGCTCTTTTTTCCGCTCCAAAGTTATGAAGAACTATAGCATGCAACAGCTTTTGAATGTGTACTAGTTTATTGTGGGACACATGCTTCCACACTAATAAGGCCAGTCACTGATCTTTATGATGGCGAGTTAAACAAAGTGTGCAGTAAAATCTCTTGGAGGCATTTGGAGAAAATTAAAACTCCTCACAAGACAGTGACTAAGCCAACAGTTGATTCTGCATTTTCTGCAATGAAGTGAAGCTCCAACAACCGATTTACTAACATAAATGTTCTATTCTTTGAAATACAGTGTATATTCACAGAATCTTATACTTTAGTTTTCTCTGAATGTAAATATTTTTCTGTTAATGAAGTAACACAAGCAAGCCATTTTAAATTACAAAGCAAAAATGCAAATAAGAAACTAACAAGCAAAACAATAATAGGTTTTCACAGTTAATATTATTTTAGCATTATGTTTTCAAGTGAATTTATTTTTATATTGCACATTTTAATTTACTCATAAGTAACTCATAAGTTGTGAATCATTCCTAACTTTCACCTTACTTTGGAAGGCAAACTGTAATTTTTTTTTTCTCTGCAAAAAATTTTTTTTTTACATATTATCTTTTTCATTTACCTTGGAACAAAATCAATTTTAAAATGTGTTTCAGATTGTTTGATTTTTTTTTTCTTTTTCCTTTATTATTTTTTGTGTGTCTTTTGTCTAAACATTATTTTACTTTTCAACTACACTATTGTCAAGTTGTTTATATTCTTCCCTGAATCTACAAGGCCTGCATTTAAGAAAAAATTTGCCAAAGTGAAGAAAGGGTTTTCTAACTAATTGGCCGCTCACCATGCATTACTTCTATGAAACCTTTGTGACTAAATTATCTGTCACAACTAATTGGAAATAAATCAAAGACGTTGTATGGAGAA
This sequence comes from Polypterus senegalus, assembly GCF_016835505.1. Classification (NCBI taxonomy): domain Eukaryota; kingdom Metazoa; phylum Chordata; class Cladistia; order Polypteriformes; family Polypteridae; genus Polypterus; species Polypterus senegalus. The sequence goes on along the minus strand of NC_053163.1, from coordinate 75,381,635 downwards.
TGGCTAATAATTATATATTCTGATGGGTAAGATCAAAACGCTTCCATTCTGTGCACTGAAGAACTGAAAACCTAGATGTGCAGCATATACTGTTTGTGTATTAATATTCACACAAAGAAACTATGTCAGCAGTAATATCTTTATTAAAGTGTTTTTCACGTTTGTGCACATTTGTGCCTTTAACTTAATTTGATTAGGATGCTCAATATATTGATAGTCATTTAACATGTTTTCAGCAATTCATCAGTAATAATAAGGCAGTTGAACATTTTTTTTTTGTTTTCGTTGCTAAATAAGGAATTACATACTGTATATTTATGAGAACTCTTTGGGAAAGGCTTTTTGTTTTACCTCCAAAAGTGACATATTTCTGAAAACGCTGTTTTAATGACATCAAGGAATAGACTGCAGTTATTAAGAATTGAGTGGATCCTAAGATATATTACTAAAAATGAAAATTAATAATTTATGCCATAGCAAACAAGGAAATGTTTTACATACACACAGTTGCCATAAAATTGAACAAGAAAGTTACTGATATGGATATGAATGAGTATACTCAATCCATCGTTATGATTTTTGAAAGGTCTTAATGCATGTAACATAGTTCTTTGACATGATTGAATTTTATTGATTGGCAGTATTTTATGAATGCATTTTTAAATATTTGCTGCTTGCTCACTTTTTCAGTGAACTTGAGCATATATGTTTTACACCTGCCTTGAAAACACTTGGATGTTTACTTTTTTTATACCTTAATTTTTGTTGTGAGCAGTTAAGCAAAAATGACACCTTTTATTGGCTAACTAGTAAGATTACAATATGCAAGCTTTCGAGGCAACTCAGGCCCCTTCTTCAGGCAAATCTTTATTTTAAATTTCACAAAATTAAAAAAATAAAAATAAAAATTGGGGATCGATAATATAGGCATGTGGAGTGTTGTTTTATGCTACTTTGAGGCTACTGATCATGAATATGATAATATTTTTGATATTTGACTGTTTACTAGCCTCTTAAGAGCCACTCCCAAATTGTTAAAAATGACAAATTTCAAACATAAGCAGGTGTTTATTATTGATGTGAAGAATAGTCTGTGGGCATTTATAGAAAGTATGTGAATGGGATGCAGGATTCTAATACAGTGTGTGAATTTAGGTATCATTAATTAAATTGTTTAGGAGAAAGCAGGCAACTCCTGCTACATAGGAGAAATGTTGAATCCAGACATGGAAGTGATAGCAATGGTAAAAGGTGCTTGGAAGAAATTCTGGGAGCTGTCCTGAATTCTTACGTCTACAGCAGCATTCCTGGCTTTGAAGGAAAATAAAAATAAAAATATCAAAGCTCTATGAGAAGTAAGTGGTATGAAAATTAAAGTAGCCAATGAAGGTGGAACATGAAGCTGAATAGGAAAGAAGAGAGAATGGTCATTTGAATCTGTAGATTGTCACAGAGTAAATAGAATACAAATGGCAAGATGAGAGAGACTTGGTGTGGAGGAAAAGGGCACTGTAGTGAGAAGGAAAAAGCTAAGGTGATGTGGCTTGTGGTTTGTCAATGATAGTAGGCACTAGAAATCAGATGAATGGATTTTGAATTTAGCAACAATTTTCAGTTCACATAAACCCAGGAGTCTGGTTGTCTGTAGTGTTTTTCATAGAAACATAGAAGGAGTCAGGAAGTTGAACTGAAGGCTGCCTTATGTCTGCAACACCTGGAAACGTAAGGAACACTGAAAAATAAAAGTGCGATTGTATTGTATACTCCAGTAATCAGCTACTTGCACTACAATTGTGAGCTCCTAAACCGCTCATTTTCACTGTACCATAAGAGTTGTTTGTCTAAACACAGAGAGGGTGACATGCTTGCGTGAGTGTAAAAGCAAGACAAAAATGATTCAGAACTGGTCTGCCCTTCATTGTAATGGGCAGTATTTGACAGCAATCGAACAAGATGGGTGAACTGTCTACTCTTATAATGGGTCAAAGTGCATACAGGTACTGTGGCATTTTGTGTTTTACAGAGAGCTCACTTAAACCTGATATACCTGGCACTGTTTTAATCCCTAAAGCACCATTTTTGTAAAGTTGATATTGTTGTAAACAAAGGTTTTTAATCTTGTAAATATTTTCTTTTAAAAAATAGAAAATGTTGCACTTTCTACCCTTCAGCCATTTGCAGTTCCTTTACTACCTAAGCAGAGTAATAATTGTTTGTTTATTTATGGATATTTAATTTAGGCACAGTAATGACTGAAACCCCTTACTGCATAAGGGGTTAACACTTGTAGGTATGTGAATAACTAGAGAAGAAAATGTCTGTTCATCATAGTCTTTAATAATCAAGCCTGTTCAGAAAATATATGTTATATTGAAATCAAGCTAACAAAATATAATAGGTTACACAGTTATTGGCAGACTGAATTCAGAAAAAGAAAAAAAAAACTACATTTAATTTCTTAATGACAAATTCTTAACCTGGCCACAAAGCACTAAAGTAATAAACCAGTGATAGATCTGAAAAGTATTTTATGTGTAATGCAGGACAAGTTATTCCAGAAATAAGAAGCAGTTGTAAATGTTATCAACTGTGTGGATGGGTCAGGAGTTAAGAAAGAAAGAAGGTTAACTCAGTGCTAACTATAGAGCTTGTCAGCACACGTAAGCAACAGATGGAAGTTTAAGATGAATGTTTCTGATAAAGCAAATATAACCCAAAGACCTTATTTTTTTAGTATATTAGAAATAATTAAACAGTTCCAGTTACAATCTGGTAAAGAAGAAATAAACAAAAAAAAGTAAATATTCTGATTAATATTTTTTACCTGTAAAATGTCATTAACATGCTTGTATTGACAGTAATTCTTTTAGGAAACGATAACAAATTTTACATTATTGTAAAGTACAGGTAAATGTTTTCAACACTAGGAAGACTAAAATTAAATAAATCACCTAGCCTAGGCAATATTCATTCAAACAGGATTGAAGAACAGCTGGTATTGAATGTTTGTATAATAAGAGGGTCTTTTTTTGGGGTATAGTGTTAGCTTTTCTCCAGAAACAACTGGGCACATTTTGGCTTATAGGTTTCAGTTTTGACTCTTCTTTTCATTGCTCCTGACTTCTAGGGATTACAGAGAAGCATTTTGCCAGCCTGAAACACCTACTTGTATTCATGGGAGTGAACACCAATTTCTACTCTACCTTTATATGATGGCTACAGCATGTTTAATATCTTGCTATAGTAGTGTAAATTTACACTCCAGTAATTTATTCATGAGTATGATTTTGAATATAGGTGGTCCTTTTTTATTGATCTGGACTATGGAACAGATTTTCCTCTGTTCTGCACACATTGCTGTTGGTCAGCTTTGAAGTTTTGCAAAGATTCTTCTTCCAACTGGATTGGTCCAGGGTAATGGTCTTCTAACACTTTGTATCAGTGTTGCACTGCTTCAATTTGGCCTCAGTGACATCCTTGAAACACTTTCTGTGCCCTCCATTGGAGTGCTTGGTCTCCCTGAGTTAATAGAAGAAAAATTTCTTTGTGATTATAGCATTCAGCATCTGTATTCTGTGTCCAGTTCAGTAGAGCTGGTGATGAATTATCATCATCATCATGCTGGATTTCAAAAGCTAATATCAAGATGGGGATTAGCCTTGGATTGTAGTCATCTTACCATTCATTTAGTTGATCGACTCCATCCTTGAACTACAGTCTTAACTTCAAAAGGGGTAGTGTTGTAGATCAATTGTAGAAAATTATTGCTTGCATGTTGTTGTGGAATAAACAGAAAATTCTTACATACTGTATTTTGGTGGCCATCTAAAGATATACAAGTAAAGAGGTCAGTAGGCAGTAACAGTTCAGAAGGATTCATGCAATGATTTTTTTTTTCAGTGGGAATGACAGGGTAGTTTATCTGTAGTTCCCACTGTCTTATTTGTTTTCGCTGTTGAAGATTGGCTCCAAAATTTCAAGATCAGAGTGTGAAACTGTAATGTCAGTCCCCAGCTCCCCATTATTACATATAATATTTACATAATTTCATGACTGCTTGAGGTATAGGCAGCTTTAGTTGCAATTATAAAATAAAACATCTCGTAGATGTCAGCAAAATGTTGAATTTCCTTCCGTCTGTTCTTTATATTGCTGATTTTCCCTTGGATTTGTGCTTAGGTTTGTTGGTGGGCCAGTTTCTTTAGATTTCTGTCTGACATTATTTTGCTAGGAAAAGAATACCTTGTGCTTGTGGTCAGTAAACTCTTGGATCTCCTGGTCATTTTTATAAAACCACTGTTAAACAGTCTGGTCTTCACTGGAGTTTACCAGTTTTTCGTCTGAGGTACAATAACCTCTGGTCAGAGGACCTTGGTGATCGTGATGGAGAGTATGGGTGAAAGAGGTCAGTTAGATAAAATGGGGCTAAACCATTCAGGGACTTCAAAACAAACAGTCAAATTTTAAACTCGATCCTGTAGTGAACAGGAAGCCAGTGAAGAGAAGCTAAGACTGGTATGATGTAATTCTGTTTTCATGTGCCTGTTAGAAGCCTGACAGCAGTGTTCTGGACTAGCTGAAGATGAGAAAAGGATGACTGATTAACTGCAGTTTATAATAAGTTGCAATAGTCAAGCCGAGAAGAAGCAAATGCATCAATTAGTGTTTCAAGATCATGTACAGTACAGAAAGAAAGGGCGTGACCTTAGCCAATACCCTGAGATGATAGAAACATACTTTAACAACAGAGTTCATTTGTTTATCAAATTTGAAGGAATATCAAAAATCAGACCAAGATTTTTTGTGAAAGCTTTACAGTAGGTTTTGAAGGGACCAAGATTTCTGTAACAAAAGTAAGATCAAAAGGTCCAAAACACAAAATCTGTTTTTTTTGTCATTTAGAGTAAGAAAATTATGTGACATCCATGTTTTAATATTTTCCAGACATTCCAAGAAAAGTTTAAGAGAATTTGTTTTGATCTGTTTCAGTCGGAAATATATCTATGTATCATCTGCATAGCAATGGAAAGAAATACTGTGTTTTAAAAAATGGATCCAAAGGGCAACATGTACAGTAAAAAAAGAATAGGTTAAAGAATTGATCCTTGATCGATCCCACAGGTGGTAGGTGCTGAGGATTAGGAGAAATTGCCCAAGCTGACTGAAAAGCTTCTGCCTGTGAGATATGATCTGAACCATTCTAAAGCAGTTCCTTTTATACCCCCATACAGCTCAAAATGGGTGCTAAGGATATCATGGTCAACTGTATCAAGTGCTGCAGTTAGATCTGACAGCACCAAGTCAGCAATATCCCCAGAGTCACTTACTATAAAGAGATCGTTTGGAACCCTTAAGATTGCAGACTGTGTGCTGTGGTGTATCTTAAAAACAGACTGAAATGCTTCCAAAATGCTATTTTTTTTTTTTTTTTTATTTATTAATTTTATTACAATCAATACATAGCAATCAAGTTTTACAAAAAAAAATTATGCTAAGAACAGATCGATCCCCACCCTTGAGAGAGAGAGCAAGCCAAACGGTGTAAAATTTAAGGCTTTTAAAAATACCTAAATCAACAAATTCTCTGTGCTTTATAAAATCATTTCAAAATATTACTGATTAGATCCTGCCATGTTTTGAAAAAAGTCTGCACAGATCCTCTAACTGAGTATTTGATTTTTCCAATTTTAAATAATATAACACATCAGTTTCCCACTGACTTAAAAGAGGAGAGTTTGGGTTCTTCCAGTTTATCAGAATAAGTCTGCGTGCCAACAGTGTAGTGAATGCAATCACAATTTGTTTGTCTTTCTCCACTTTAAGACCCTCTGGAAGAACCCCAAACACAGCTGTTAATGGGTTAGGAGGGATTGTGAGTCCAAGACTGTCTGAGAGGTAATTAAAAATTTTTGTCCAGAATAATGTTAATTTGGAGCAGGCCCAGAACATGTGACCTAGTGAGGCTGGGGCTTTTGCAGCGTTCACAGGTTGGATCATGCCCTGGAAACATTTTGGAGAGTTTTAGTCGAGACAGATGTGCTCGATATATAATTTTGAGTTGTATAATTGTATGCTTTGCACATATGGAGCTTGAGTGAATTCTCTGCATTGCTACTTTCCACTCCTTTTCTGATATATTAATTGAGAGGTCATTTTCCCAGTGTCCTCTTGGATCTTTGAAAGGAAGGGATTGTAAAAGGATTTTATATATTGTAGAGATGGAGTCTAACTCCTTGAAATTGAGCAATAATTTTTCCAGCGTGGATGAGGGTGCAAGATGAGGAAAATCTGGAAGGTTCTGTTTAACAAAGTTCCTGATTTGAAGATAGTGAAAGAAATTTGTAGCTGGAATGTTAAATTTGGAATGTAATTGTTCATAGGATGCAAAGACGTTGTCTATATAAAGATCTCTAAGCAAGTTAATTCCAAATTTTTCCAGATATTAAAACTGCATATGTTTGTGAGGGTTGAAAGAGGTGGTTCTTTTGCAGGGTGCCACAGAAAGAAGCTTCTCCGTCTTAAAATGCTTTCTACATTGGTTCCAGATTCTAAGTGAGTGGAGCACAATTGGGTTATTAGTGTATTGCCGATAGCGTGTGTTTATTGGAGCACAAAGCAAGGAATACAAAGAAGTACTGCAGGATTTTACTTCTATTGCGGTCCATGCCTGTGTATGTTCTTCTATTTGTGTCCAGGTTCTTATCGACTGTATATTTGCCCCAGTAATAAAACTGGAAGTTAGGTAGAGCCATGCCGCCTTCTGCCTTTTGTCTTTGTAGGGTCGCTCTTTTGATGCGTGGATGTTTAGAATTCCAAATAAATGAGGTTATTGTTGAATCTAATTGCTTAAAGAACGATTTATTAATGTATATTGGTATGTTTTGAAATAAAAAAAGGAGCTTAGGAAGAATATTCATCTTAACAGTGTTAATTCTTCCAGCTAGTGTGAGATGAAGGGTTGACCATCTATGCAAGTCTTGTTTAATTTTTTCCATGCAGACGACGAAATTTTGTTGATAAAGAGCTTTATGTTTACTTGTGATGTTTACCCCGAGGTATTTAAACTGTTCTGCAATGATAAAAGGAAGGGTGTCTAATCTAATATTATATGCTTGCGAATTCACGGAAAGAGTACACTTTTATTCAGATTAATTCTGAGACCAGAGAGCTTTTGAAATTCTGTGAGTGCTGCTAAGACTGCAGGCACAGAATTTTCTGGGTCCGATATATACAGTACCATGTCATCTGCATATAATGAGATTTTCTGTTCCAGTCCTTCTCTGCTAATCCCCTTTATCTGATCAGTATTTCGACAATGTATTGCCAGTGGTTCAATGGCAATTTCAAACAGCAGTGGTGACAAAGGGCATCCTTGTCTTGTGCCACGTTCTAGTTTAAAGTAGTCTGAGCAAATGTTATTGATGCAAACTGAAGCTTCTGGGTTAGTATACAGTAATTTAATCCATGCACAAATGTTGGGCCAAACCCAAACTTCTCCAAAATAGTAAAAGGTATTTCCATTCAATCATGTCGAATGCTTTTTCTGCATCCAATGATAATAATATTTCTGGGGTGTTTGATTTAGTTGGTGAGTATATTACATTAAACAGGCGTCGAAGATTTGAAGATAAGTGTCGGCCCCTAATAAATCCAGTTTGGTCTTGTGATATTACTGAGGGAGCACTTTCTCCATCCTTCTAGCTATGATTTTAGAGAGTATTTTAACGTCGTTATTCAGAAGTGAAATTGGTCTGTATGATGCACATTGTAATAAGTCCTTATTTTGTTTTGGAAGACAGTGATTAGTGCTTGGCGAAAGGTTTGTGGAAGAGATTGGTTATCTCTGGCTTCTGTAAATGTTGCTAATAGGAGGGGAGCTAGCTGAGCGGAGAATTTCTTGTAAAACTCTGCAGGGTAGCCATCAGGGCCTGCTGCTTTTCCACCTTGGAGTGACTTTATAGCATCCAGTAATTCTGATAATGACAGAGGTTTATCGAGCTCCTCCACACTAATAGCGTCAATTTGTGGTATCTGTAATTTATCCAGAAATGCATTAGATTGTATATTGTCTTCTTTAAACTCAGTAGTATATAGGGATTTATAGTAGTCTCTAAAAGTGTACATTATATTTTTGTGTTCGATGATTTTATCTCCGTTAGTGTTAGTAATTACGAGATTGCGTTGCACATCTTGCTTGTGAATTTGTTGCGCTAAAAGCTTATTAGCTTTCTCTCCATGTTCATAATAATGATGTCTGGATTTGTAAATTAGTTGTTCGGTTTCTTTAGTTGTCAAGAGGTTTAATTCTGAATGTAGAGCCTGCCTCCTCTTATGTAGAGTCTCGCTTGGTAGTCTGGCATGTTCTTCATCTATTTTAGTAATTTCGCTTTTTATCTCTGCTACTTTCTTCGCTTCGGATTTATTTCTGTGGGAAAGATATGAGATAATCTGTCCTCTTAAGAAGGCCTTAAGAGTTTCCCAGAGTATTCCTGCAGAGATCTCAGGGGATGTATTTGTCTCTAGAAAGAATTCAATTTGTTTGGATATAAATTCAGTACAATTCTCGTCAGCTAATAGAAGCGGATTGAGGCGCCATCTGGGGGTGAGTGTATGGGGCTTAGTAATTTCAGCTCCAAGATCATCGGAGCATGGTCTGAAATAACAATAGCATCGTATTTACAAGATTTAATCTTAGGCAAGAAGTTATTATCTATAAAGAAGTAATCAATCCTTGAGTAGCAATGATGTACTGGTGAGTAGAAAGAATATGTTCTTGAATTTGGGTTTAAAACCTCCAGGGATCTGATAAGTTGTGATCAGTTATAAACTTTGTAATTATCTTTGCGGTGTTAGTTGCGTTCCCCTGTGGAGGAAGTCTTATCTAAAAGTGGATTTAGAACACAATTAAAGTCCCCAGCCATTATAAGTTTATGAGTGTTCAGATTGGGAATGGATGCAAATAAATTTTGTATAAATTCCTTATCATCAACATTAGGTGCATAAACATTTATCAAAATCATTTTACAGTTAGATAAGTCTCCCATGACCATCACATATCTCCCTTCAGGATCCAATACTACATCTGATGCTACAAATGGTACTGTTCTATGTATGAGAATTCCCACCCCTCTAGTTTTCTTTGTAAAACTAGAATGGAACATTTGGCCAGTCCAGTCTTTTGCAGCGGAACTGATCCTTACTTAGTAAGTGGGTTTCCTGTAAAAATACTATTTTAGCATTTAGACCTGTTAGGTGAGAAAGTACTTTCTTTCTCTTTAATTCGTGATTCAGGCCTTTAACATTCCAGCTTACGAGTTAACTGTCCCATCATGGAGACACTGATTCTGAGTTTTTGGTGTCATATTATAGTCTTAACTGGAAGTGAAATAGTTTAGGTCTTAATTTCCTATTCCCCCAAGAGTTGTTGCCATGCAGCTTATTATTACGTTGATAGTTATAATTATAAAGATTGAGATGATAGATTAGATATAGATCAAGCCTGCTCTCTTTCTGGGGCAAGATGGGCGCTGGCTACGGCCAGAGAGCCCGGCGGGCGGAAAGTGGTCGGCGGGTGGCCTGTGAAGGCCTGGTCAATGCAATGCCCAGTTCCCTCGCCCAGCAGGTCCGGGGACACGCCTATCAGAACATGTCGGGCCTCCTCGGCGTCCTGGAGCGTCAGTTGGCGGTCCTCCGACTTGGGGGGTCAGAAAAGCCTGCTCGCGGGAACCGGCAGGGACGGGCGGCCACCCCGAGCCCCTCGGCGCTGCTGCAAGCGCCAGCCAGAGCCAGAGAGAGCCGGGTCCGCCGCGCTGTTTCAAGTGTGGCGAGACCGGCCACCTGCTGCCAAACTGCCCCATCACACGCCCGGAGCCTATGGACTGCAGCTGGACATCATCGGAGAGGTATTGTACCCGCCGCATCCCTTGGCGAGTCGAATCACGGGAGTGGTGTTGCTAAATGGGCACGCCGTGGTGGCTTTGTTTGATTCCGGCAGCAACATTACCATTGTTGCTCGCCGTTTGTCTTACCGCAACAGTGGTTAAAACAGCATCTTCCCCTTAACCCCCACCCTCCCTTTTGCCTCCCCAGGTGAGGCTAAAACCCACTTCATGCAGTCCCAGTCCTCTGACATACCCAGAGACAGAGCACGGCATCCAAAGCACATCAAGCCCCCATGCAGTGGCGCTTTAAGGTTAAAAGATAGAGATATCTGTTACCAATATAGTCTTTAAAAGAGGAAAAAGAAAAAAAAAACTACCGCCGGTTTGTTCCTCGTTTCTCGAAGAGCAGCACCCTTGACTGACCTGACAAAAGGCGCTCCCTATACGTGGTGTGGACCGACAAAGCAGAACAGCGTTCAGTGACCTAAAGAAGGCCCTAACGTCGGCACCTGTGTTCGGACGCCCGATTTTGGGCTCCGTTTATTCTCCAGACCGGCGCGGACACAGGCCTGGGTGCCGTGCTGAGCCAAAGCGTCGATGGTGTCGAGCACCCTGTGATGTACCTTAGCGGAAACTGATGGACCGGGACCCGCACGCGGCAGTGGAGAGGGAGGCCTTGGCCATTAAGTGGGCAGTGACCCACCTCCGTTACTACCTGCTGGGTCGCGACGCTCTGGTGACTGATCACGCTGCACTTCAGTGGATGTCCCTACACAAAGAGTCGAATCCGCGGGTCACCAGGTGGTTCCTGGACTTACAGCCGTATAAGTTCACTGTCACTTATCGGCGGGCACCCTTCAGGCCAATGCCGATGCCCTCTCTCGTATTCACGACCTCTCGGTTAGGTCCGCCCGAAAGGGGGATGAATTTTGCACTTAAATATATATATATATATATATATATATATATATATATATATATGAACTGTTTGTTTATATACCTATATATATACTGTCTCCTCGGTCTTTACATATATATACATATACATACATATATACATATAATCTTCATCAATTTTAGTGCATTAAGATGATATCCCCAGATAATAAACCCAGGTGATGGTGTTAAAGATGTGTCCAAAACAAGCATAACAAGTCTTAATGCAGTAATAGCAATAACAGCAAACCAAGGGTATGATATTGAACAGTCTCATTTAGGGTACACATGAAATAATTAGAAAAGAAAAAAGAGGAGGAAAACGTAATTAAGCACAATAAAACATAAACATTTAGCCCTAGTAATACTAAGTAATGATAAGTAATAAGTAAGTAATAATAATATAAGAATATGAGAATATATGCTGATAAAAAACCCGTATTTTAAAAAACAAATAGATCAGACAGTAGATTATTAATCCTAGCTTTATCATTTACCGCCATGACTCACAATTATGTATCAGAATAGTCCCGGGATCAGCTTTCTTAATTCATTTTCTGCCTCCTCCTTGCTAGCGAAAACATAGAAATGACCCTGCCATTCCACTTTCAGTTTTGCGGATACAGGAGGCCGTATTTGACATTGGCTTGCCGTAGCAGCTGTTTAATATTATAGAAGGCGGCGCTTTAATAGCTGTTGCTGGAGAGAAGTCAGGGAAGACGCGAATGTGGCAATCTTCATATATAATATCTTCCTTTTTTTTCCTGAGGAGTTCCATCACCTCTAACTTAAATGATAATCATTCAAAACGAACTATAAAAGATCTTGGTCGGGTCTGACGGTGTTTGATCAGCGTCGCGTAAGCGCTGCTATCTCAGATTCTGCTTTAAAGTCGCCCCCGATTATTTTAGAAAAAAGTTCAGTTGCGAATTTCACCGGGTTTAAACTTTCTCGATTCTCCGGCAGGCCTTCAATTCTGACATTATACCTTCTATTCCCATCTTCTAAAGCAGCCAGTCTGTCTCCAAGTTTTTCTCCGAGTTTTTTACATTCCGAACTGACATTTACTGCTCTTTCCTCGGCACTGGCAGCTAGATGTTCGGCTATTTCGATCCGATTCGTGAATGTCTCACTAAGATGCTCCAATCGATCAGCAAGCGTGCTCAGTTTAACCGAGTTTTTCTCAATGCGCTCTTCAATTTTACCCAGCACCTGTCGAAGTTCAAGTTGTACCTCTTGACGCAGCCTTTCATTTGCCTGTTGGAATTCCTGTCGCAGCCTTTCATTTGCCTGTTGGATTTCCTGTTTTAATTCCTGTTTCAGTCTCTCAAGTGCCTTTGCCGTTGCTTTCTCATTAGCCTTCGCTTTTCTTTATATCTTGCCTGAGCTCAGCGAGCAACACTTTCAGTTCAGATAGCTCAAATGTGCCTTCTTGTGCCGTAGATGAAGCAGCAGACTCTGCTGAAGCGGTGTCCCGCTGCTCCAGTCCCGCGTAATTGCGTAACTGAAGCCGCGGACCTCCCGGCCTTTTCCAGTTTCAGGTAATCCTCTCCAATCGGCGAGCTATCCACATCTGCACTCACGATCGCACCTTCGCTCCCCTTTTCGCTCTCAGCTGGCGACGATGTAGCGGACCGTGGTCCCGAGGAGTCTGTACTTTTGCCCATCTGATCCAGGTCTGTCTCTGAGAGGCCGTATCTCGAACTAGGGCTTGCTGATCGCAGCTTGGATGTAGCTTTAGTCTTCGATTCTTTCGGACCCCCCTTCTTGTTGGCCATGTTTACATATACTGTAGCGGTCCCTCTCGGGTTGAATAAATACAGGATATCTCAGAATAATAAGCAAATAATATGAAAAATAGCACCACTGCTAGCGGAGCTCCACTTCAGACGTCCATCTCTCGCATCGGACGAGACCAAAAAGAAGAAAAATGCTATTTTAATTATAAAAGTTTGATGCTGCACAATTTTAGAAAGAAAGGGCCACTTGGTGATGGGTCTGAATTTTGACAAGTCTGTAAAGGACAGATTTGTTTTTTAAGTAAAGGCTGTGGTTAAAAAAAAAAAAGGCTGGGAGTGAACCAGTCTAAAGATGTCTGTTTATACTGTTCAAAATGCTAGGCCCAACCACTTCAAAAACATATTTAAGAAGAAAAGTGGGAACAATATCTAGTGGACAAGTTGTGAGTTTAAGGTGACTAATTACTTCTGCCAAAAAGGGAGAGATATGAGCTGATGGAAGAACGGCCATACACATAGGAGGGATAGATGGGTCATCAAAAAAGGGTGTAATGTGGGATCTAATGGTACCAATTTTATGAACAAAAAATGGAGAAAATCCTTGCAGACTGTGTTATGTCAGGCCATATAGGAACAGAAAGGTGAAGAATTATGTTTAAAGTGTTAAATAAAACTCTAGGACTATAACAATTGTTTGGGATAATATCTGAAAAATACTTTATCTTAGCAGATTTTATAGATTTCTGATAATTAGACGAACTGTCCTTTGAAATATCAAAGGACATCTAAAGCTTGTCTTTCTTCCACTTCCACTCTGCTCGCCTACATTCCAGCCTCAGGGTATGAGTGGCATCATTCAACCATGGCTCAGGTTTAGGTTTTGAGTGCTTGACTTTAAACGGAGCAACAGAGTCTAAAATATATGAGTATCATTAATCACAGTGACTAGATTATCAGTGGTCAGCTAAGGTGGAGGGAAATGTATGGCATCCGTAAAAACCGTGTAGAAGTTGCTAGTAGTGGTGGAGTTTATTATGTGAGAGCAGCAGTTCTCATTACCCATGCTGACTGTTTGGCAAGATAATAAAGCCTCAGTTAGAACAGTTATATGATCAGAAAGACAAGCATCACCAATTTCAGTGATACAGACAGATAAAAAATGATAAAACAATGTATGCCCATGCTCATGTGTTTGGCCTTTTGCAGACTGGTCTTTAACCAAAGGTTTACTCAGTCAGATCAATTGAATATTAAAATCATCTATGATGAGACCAACATTGCTGACATGTGTTGCGTACATCTTTTTAATCTCTGACATGAACAAGTGCCACTGCTTACACTGTGGTTGATGCTGTAATGCTTGTTTTTTCAGCAGAGCACTATATTGGTGATAGAGTGAGTATTCAGGAGGAGATGACTTTCAGGTTTCACTTTCCCACTTTTTTTGGAAAGATGAATTATATGTTGAATTAAAATCGATTTAATTTAAATACACAATCATAATACTGTACAAGTCGTATTTGCCAGATGTTACCTGTAATATGGTATTTTTTTATTTGCACTTTTAGAGCAACAGTGTGATGGAGTGGTTAGAGACTAAATCTTAGAAGGTCTGTGTGAAATTCTTACCATGCTTGCATTTGTTCACCTCCCTTGGGTATTTTGTTTTCCTTCCCAAAGATATTCTTACCAGGTTTAAGGGTGACCAAAAGAGGTGTTTTGTTTATGGACTGGCATTCTGTCTTGTGCCTGATAATGCCAGGGTAGAATGTCCCCTGTGTTTCTGAAGTAGATGAAGGAGATTTGGGATGGATGGATAGAAGAATGATAGATGAATTTGGCCCCTCACTAAGCATAAACATACCAAATACTTTCTTTGCAGCAAATATAATATTTGTAAAACCTATTGCTTACATGACCATCAGGCCATGAGAGCCTTCATCTGATCATGATATATATATGCAAATGGAATAATCTCTTTTCTTTAGCGTTGCCTATATTGACAAGTTACTCTTGTTCCTTTGTTTGTATTGACTTAGCTTGCTACTAACTGATTTCTCTAACAATTTTTGAGGCATTGATTTAAGATTATATTTGTTAGTTTATTGCCTATTTTCACTTGATATTAGTTTTTGACAAATGTCTTCATGATGTAAATTACAATACATACATTTTGGACCTAACCCACTGAACATCATGTACCAGTACAGTAGCATTTTGACCCAAAAACGTAATTGTGTTTATTTTATTGTGATAATGTCCATAATGAATGTTTCCTGTAAACACATTATATTATAACATGAGACAATTATGTCAAAATCACAATGAAATGATTATTAAGAACAAATTAAGGGCTATAACTAAATCTTTGCCTTCACATACGGGAATCACTTCAGCCGATCCCATTCTTAATTCTATAGTTTACTTTTAGGCTTTCCTTTATTGTTTATATCCTCAAGTTCTTCTAAGCACATGTGATATCTGTTCTTGTTGATAAAACTGAACAAAAGATTTTGCTTCATTGAAGCCTACTATTGGAGAGAGCAATTTCGGAAAATACAGATTTTTATCTTTTAATGCCATGTAACAGTTTTGGATTATGTCTTCTGGTCATACTTTTTTCCTGCTGAGCCTGTGGAAATTGAGCTTTCTAATAGCTCAGAATTATATGTCCTGTGATTGCACTCCTGCTGGCACGCCTGACCTGATCAAGACCAGACAGCTTCTCTTACACAGATAGTGCTTGATTGCATTCATGGCAGGTTCTGTTAGGTGTGTGTCCTCAAAATTGCTCTCTTTTTCAAATGGAAGCAATAAGCAATGTAAAACTGAAATAATAAAACTTTTAAGGTAAACTTAACCAATTGTATTTATTGCATTCTCTAAACACAGTTTACATTGATTATTACATGATTTTTCTAGGATGAAAAGTATTTAGAAGTGGTATCTGGACATATCACAGTGGACTACACAGGAAAACAGTCATTATGTTAATTTTAAGGATTATTGGGTATCTCAATAACTAGATACTCCAAGGAAATATTTTTCCTAGTTCTTGTTGTATTCATTGTATTTTTTACATAAATAGAATTGAATAAAGGTCAAAAGAGGTTATTTTATGACTGGCTTTGTTTGACCCAGACCTGCTCATCCCAACAGCAGCACGCATAAAGTAACTTGAAAGGAAAAGGTTGTCTTAAAGGTTGACAAATACAATAGGCTGTTTCCCACATGACCCCATATATGGGTTTATTGAGGCCTTATACCTCTCTGTCCAGTAATAATGCAGAAAGTGTATGCATTGTAGGTGGTAGTTAGACATATGAGCTAATCTTTACAGATGAAAGCAAATTGAACTTTTTATGCTACTGTTGAACTACAACTTCATCAGGCATACTCTAAAATACAATGTAAACTAAAATAATTCAACACTGATTGTCATTCTTTGAACACAAATAAAGACATATCACATTATTTCAAAGGCAAACACATATATTCTAAAACCAGTTAAATGCTAAACTGATAAAGAGAGAGAAAGCAAAGAAGAATGCAAAAAAAAAGCAAGAAAAACCAATTTGACCTGTCTCTACATATGTTAGGTACTCTTATGATTGTAAAAGGCACCGCTACTGCTTTCATTTCAGCATCCCAAATCCTTCAAGTTTTCCTTTTATATAAAT
This sequence comes from Polypterus senegalus, assembly GCF_016835505.1. Taxonomy (NCBI): domain Eukaryota; kingdom Metazoa; phylum Chordata; class Cladistia; order Polypteriformes; family Polypteridae; genus Polypterus; species Polypterus senegalus. The sequence continues at coordinate 75,365,399 of NC_053163.1, read as the reverse complement.
ATCTTTAACTCACAATAGCTACCATCTCAATAGAGAGCTGTTGTTCTATGTCTATTTTCTGTCAGCTCATTTGCTGTTGTTAAAGGGAAGCCTAATAAATTCTGGTTAGGGACCACTCTCAAGCTATTGTAGCTAACAGGAAGAATCTGAGTGACAAAACTTGAACAATCTGAGACCACTAATAAACTATTCAATTTATCTGAAGTAATAAGAACATAATGTGTTTTTTTAAATTTATTTAATTTTAGTATATGGTATTGGCAATTTGAATACTGGGATTGTAAAGTTGAATAAAAACGGGACAAAGCACACATACTGTTGACGGAAGGAAAGCAGGGAAACAAAGTGTGGTAACGACTCTTAGATTGTGCTCCAGGGACGGAGTAAAGAGGAATCCAGCCTTCACCAGTCGTCTAGACAGTTGCTTCATGATTTTTCCTGAGCTTGTCACCACAAAGACAAGAAGCATATAGATTTTCATCAAGTATACTTCTTAGGCCCTCTTTGGTAAGAGACTCTGATGGCTACATCTTTTATTTTGATCTATACCTACAGTACATGCTGATCCACTCCTGTGGAAGTGACTCACAAGGTGTTTGACAAATGAAACGAGACCATACATCCCCTTAATTATGGAGGAATATTTTGGACAAAATTAAATAAATAACTACATGTGTCATGAAATATGTTTGTTGTTGCTTATTTATGTACTTATTTAATAATTTCTTAATTTCAGTGACACAGCACGCAGCATGAAATACACTTTAAAATGAAAACGGTCATTTTCATCTGTCAAAGTTAAGAGGGTGGGCTCTAGTGAGTACTGTTTTTTGATTGATTAATTATCAGTGTAGTTTACATAAATCTTCAGCCATTAAAGGCCTCATTTACAGAGAATACTTCAGATATGGACTCTGATAATGAATTCAAGGCTTCTTGAATGAAAGTAACTGTTTTGCAGAGAGATTCTGGGCAACTTTTTCTTACTCTCATATCTGCCACGGATGCGCACAGTCACAACTTTGGGCATTGTGTAAATGGGCATTTCTCCATGCTACTAACAATTAACCAATCACACAACAGTACTTGTTAGAGCCCACCCTGTCAACCTAATGAATGAAAATTACAGTTTTCTTTTTAAGGCATATTTCATATTGCATGCTGTGTCAGTGAAACAAGTAAATGAAGTAATTAAGTACATTAAATAAATAAGCTGCAGAAACATATTTCATAGCAAATTTCATTATTTGTTATTATTTATTGTTACATTTCATAATGCATTTTTTAATTTGCATAATTATTTAATTATATCCAAAATATTCCTCCATGCTTAATAAGCTCATTTGTTCGACTAATCATATTGCTAAGAATGTCCCTATTTCAAATCTTTCATAAGAGGTGTACGTAGCACTAATTAATCCATATACGTCAGCATGATAGTCATAAAAAAGATTAAGAAATTTCTTTACGTTTATTAAAATCCTTTTTGTATGGTTAAGTATGTGTAAGGTAATGTCATTAATCAGCTGATGTCACAAATTTTTGGCATGTGATTTTTTTTATTATATTTTTTCTGATGTTTGTGAATTTCAGGTTAAAATGTTAATGATCATATCTGGCATGCTTTTAATGTAATGGTCTTGGTTCCAGAGACGTGCATAAAGGGGTGGCTGCAGTGGCTCAAGCCACTTTACCTTCATTGGCCTAAGCACATTTTATTCCTAGTTGTGGCCCAATTGTTTTCTCAGATGCACAAATTTATTTATCTTGTAAGAAACAGAAAATTCAGCAATGAGCAACATTCTTTATTAAACTATGTAGGCTATTGTTAACTGTTCCATATTAAAATAAAATATGGTCTGTGTTATTTTTATTAACTTCACAAAAATTATAGGTGTACTGGTCATATTGTTTCATATAATGAAATAGAGGATTGCTATGATGTTTTTGCACAAGTTGCGCATAATCATATTGATTATAACGCCAGCGCTTTTAGTTTGCTTTTAAGAGTCTTCAGTCACTTCCCTTGGAGATTTATCAATAACTTTTTCATAGTGTGCAGCATTTTCTGACTGTAAACTCAAAACACTGCGGTGGGCTGGCGCCCTGCCCGGGGTTTGTTTCCTGCCTTGCGCTCTGTGTTGGCTGGGATTGGCTCCAGCAGACCCCCGTGACCCTGTAATTAGGATATAGCAGGTTGGATAATAGATGGATGGAAACTCAAAACATATTATAACAGAATTTTTCCATCGGTTGTTTGCAGCGGGGAATAAAAGTATTGCATTACATCTACAGTTATAATGGGTTAGGAAAAATATATATGGCGAGCCTATGTTAAAGATTTGTTTTGCACCTGAGGTAATAAGTCAGAGAAACTCACGAATCATAATGGTGGAAAATGTCATCTTTAAAAGAAAATGTGGTACAAAGGACCTTAGTTATCTACGTCTACAGCTGCTATTCAAAATGGATGTAATCAAGTTCACTTGAGACTGTGAGAGGTGTTCTTTTCTGGTCGGTGTGACTTCTGCTTAGCATCAAGTTTACATTGAGAGATGGAAAATGATTGTGTTCAGGAACTGGCAATTACGAAACATAACATCCTGTTGTTTGACAGAAGCCAGTTCAAAATGACAAGGCATAAAGGTGTGTAACTGTTTTGTTTGTATTACATTGGACCATGCTTCAAGAGTTACACCTTATTAAAGTGGAAAGCACAAGATAGAAAGGCATGTGCTATGGATACATCATAATGGTTATATGGCAATATTTGTAAATTGACCGTCAGAATTATGTTTTTTGCCAGATGCCAGGAAACTGCCTTTGGACTGTAAGTAAAACAAGAGCTGGACAATCAAGGCTAAAAATGGTGTGCCAGGGACAAAAGGCAAGATGATGTACAGTGGTGTGAAAAACCCCCTTCCTGATTTCTTATTCTTTTGCATGTTTGTCACACAAAATGTTTCTGATCATCAAACACATTTAACCATTAGTCAAATATAACACAAGTAAACACAAAATGCAGTTTTTAAATTATGGTTTTTATTATTTAGGGAGAAAAAATCCAAACCTACATGACCCTGTGTGAAAAAGTAATTGCCCCCTTGTTAAAAAATAACCTAACTGTGGTGTATCACACCTGAGTTCAATTTCCGTAGCCACCCCCAGGCCTGATTACTGCCACACCTGTTTCAATCAAGAAATCACTTAAATAGGAGCTGCCTGACACAGAGAAGTAGACCAAAAGCACCTCAAAAGCTAGACATTATGCCAAGATCCAAAGAAATTCAGGAACAAATGAGAACAGAAGTAATTGAGATCTATCAGTCTGGTAAAGGTTATAAAGCCATTTCTAAAGCTTTGGGACTCCAGCGAACCACAGTGAGAGCCATTATCCACAAATGGCAAAAACATGGAACAGTGGTGAACCTTCCCAGGAGTGGTCGGCCGACCAAAATTACCCCAAGAGCGCAGAGACGACTCATCCGAGAGGTTACAAAAGACCCCAGGACAACGTCTAAAGAACTGCTGGCCTCACTTGCCTCAATTAAGGTCAGTGTTCACGACTCCACCATAAGAAAGAGACTGGGCAAAACGGCCTGCATGGCAGATTTCCAAGACGCAAACCACTGTTAAGCAAAAAGAACATTAGGGCTCGTCTCAATTTTGCTAAGAAACATCTCAATGATTGCCAAGACTTTTGGGAAAATACCTTGTGGACTGATGAGACAAAAGTTGAACTTCTTGGAAGGCAAATGTCCGTTACATCTGGCGTAAAAGGAACACAGCATTTCAGAAAAGAACATCATACCAACAGTAAAATATGGTGGTGGTAGTGTGATGGTCTGGGGTTGTTTTGCTGCTTCAGGACCTGGAAGGCTTGCTGTGATAGATGGAACCATGAATTCTACTGTCTACTAAAAAATCCTGAAGGAGAATGTCCGCCATCTGTTCGCCAACTCAAGCTGAAGCGATCTTGGGTGCTGCAACAGGACAATGACCCAAAACACACCAGCAAATCCACCTCTGAATGGCTGAAGAAAAACAAAATGAAGACTTTGGAGTGGCCTAGTCAAAGTCCTGACCTGAATCCAATTGAGATGCTATGGCATGACCTTAAAAAAGCGGTTCATGCTAGAAAACCCTCAAATAAAGCTGAATTACAACAATTCTGCAAAGATGAGTGGGCCAAAATTCCTCCAGAGTGCTGTAAAAGACTCATTGCAAGTTATCGCAAACGCTTGATTGCAGTTATTGCTGCTAAGGGTGGCCCAACCAGTTATTAGGTTCAGGGGGCAATTACTTTTTCACACAGGGCCATGTAGGTTTGGATTTTATTTCCCCCTAAATAATAAAAACCATCATTTAAAAACTGCATTTTGTGTTTACTTGTGTTATATTTGACTAATGTTTAAATGTGTTTGATGATCAGAAACATTTTGTGTGACAAACATGCAAAAGAATAAGAAATCAGGAAGGGGGCAAATTGTTTTTCACACCACTGTATTTTTATTTTATTTAAATTATAATATCAGCTAAAGTATAGATCGGTAGCTTATAAGTGAACACTTTACTGCTTTGTTTGGTATCTTTAGTTTTGTGTGGCAGCAGCAAGCATGCGTTTCCACCGTTGTGTGAAGACAGGCTACAAAATTTTCGGCATCTAGTTGATCTTAGTGAAAATGTTCTCATTTTAGAGCCACTGACTGCCTATTTACAACAAGATTTGTATATTCTACATTATATTTTATATAGTTGAGTCAATGGCATCTTGCATTTTGCTCTTTGTAGTGACAAGTCTGCACCAACCTTTTGAATCCAGCTCATGGTATTAGTGAAATGATTTCTTTTTGACAGGACTGTTGCATATCCACTGTGAGCACACTCATGTTTGAGACCGTGATTTTGAATAGTCGTGATTGCTGTGCCCTATGTATAGAGTAGCAAAAAGCAAATCATCATAGTAAACAGAACTACTGTAGTCTGTGTAACAGTGAGGTCTTTAAACGTCAAACAGCAAAGCCCACTCAAACACATTGAAATGGGCTCCCCCACATGAGCACTGTTAAATGTAAAAGCTGCTTTGTAAGTAAGAGCTAATGTGCAAACTCATGTTCTGTTTTACCAAATGTTATGAAATGAGTAATAATTTTTATATGTCTTTACAGTAATTGAAAATCTTTAATTTCATATTTCCCGGGTACTGTATTTGAGTTCTATAATTTAGATTTCAATTTGTTCTCATAGTCCAAAAGCAGACATAATCTTCTTTTCAAAGTACTCTAGAAATGTGTTTCTGTGTGAGAGTGATAGTGGGCAGTCTAAGATTAGACTCTATGTGGCATGTCTTGTTGTTGGTGTTGGCTCTAGCGAAGAGCCAGAATACAGCAGAAAGTAGGGAGGCCTTTTTTTTTGTTTAAAAAAAAAAAAAAAAGTAATTTTAACAAAGTTAACCTTACTAAGAAGTATGGATGCATCTTTAATAGATGAGACTAACAATCATATTGAATTAAAAGTAAGTTAATGATGCAACAAAGCATATTTCATACATAATGAGCAAATAATGTGTCCATGTTCAAAAGACTGCCAAGTGACAGAGATCTCTAGTTAAATGTACAAGGCTATATCACAATGCCTACATGATAAATGAGGCAGTGGCCAGTTTTTTGAAGGATGCATTTATGGACAGTTTTATTTGCCTTGTATAGAGTTCGGTGTGAAGGAGTGAACATGTTGACATTACTTTTAGTTTTTTTTTTCTATTTTCTTTAAAGTCGCCCATTTCTTCCAGTGCAGGGAGGCAGAAAATGGAACCAAAAATATTTTTTTACTATTAAACTCTTAAGCTGACAACACATAAAAATCAAAAAGGTATTATTATTTATTTTTTTTTAGTCATTGAGAGATCTTAATACATATACTATTTGTACAATAATTTTACAATGAACTTTTGTGCTCTAGATCATACTGTAATAATCTTTTGCTGAAAGTCTAATGCCCAAAAATAATAGTCATACTGTATATGGTAATGGATTCAAGTGGCTTCCTGAATATCTGACTCCAAATAGGCACTGTAAGGAGAAAAAAAAAACCTGATTTGATGTGCCATGATGTAAATGCTTGCTAGTAAAGTCCAACTAACTAGGTGAGAAGTTATTTATTTATTTTTTACTCTCTTGACTTGTTAACATGTGTTATATTAGGAACATTAATTATATACACAAGAGATGGGTCTTTTTAATAAACAGAGATAATCAACACGGACAAATGCTTCTTTGCCAAATTTGTGAATGTTATAATGGCCCTGAAATTAAACCCAAGTTTCCCCTGAAATTAAAAACACAGCAATAAATGAGGGAAGTAATTTGTCTTCAGGATTAAAATGTAACAAAGTCTTTCCCATAAATTGCCCCTTCTCCCCTTTTCAGCCACTGCCCACTAAAATGTCTGTGCACATCCCTGCTGAACATCTTGAACAGTTTGCATCTGTCTGCCATAATTTAGGGTTCCAGGACTGAAGTTTTGGAAGCAGTTTTAATTACACTATGTGCACAATTATTAAGCAAGTTGTATTTTTGAGGATTCATTTTAATATTGAACAAATACTGTACAGTGCTATCAGTCAATCTAAAATGTTAATAAACCTGTAATTTGAATGTTTTACAAAGGAAATGTAAGTGTGAACATTCTCAGGGGAATACATACTGTATGTGTGCACAATTATTAGGCAACTATTAGTGTGCAGAATTATTATGCAACTAAAGAGAAAAGCCAAGCAAAATGACACCTTTTATTGGCTAACTAAAAAGATTACAATATGCAAGCTTACGAGGCAACTCAGGCCCCTTCTTCAGGCAAGATGGAAAAACAAAAATTTAGTTTGTTTTCATCTGTTAAAGTGAGAATAATAAACAACTCAAAATTTACAAATACATTTTTCTGACATTTAAAAAACAAAAAACAAAATCAATGACCAATATAGCCATCCTTCTTTTCAATAACAGTCATAAGCCTTCCATTCATGGAGTCTGTCAGTTTCTTGATCTGTTGACAACTTTATGCAGCAGCAACCACAGCCTCTCCCAGACACTGTTCAGAGAGGTGTTCTCTTTTCATTCCCTGTAAATCTGCCGTTTAAGAAGAGCTTTAGGTCAGGTAAGGAAGGGGGCCATGTCATTTTTCTTTTATCTTTAAGGCCTTTACTGGTTGGCCACGCAGTGGAGTTCTTCGATGCATGTGATGGAGCATTGTCCTGCATAAAAATCATGGTCTTCTAGAAAGATGCAGACTTTTTCTTTTACTACTGCTTGAAGTACTAGGGTGTTGTACTGTTAGCAATTATGAATGTAGAGAAAAGCCAAGCAAAATGACACCTTTTATTGGCTAACTAAAAAGATTACAATATGCAAGCTTTTGAGGCAACTCAGACCCCTTCTTCAGGCAAGATATAATACAGAAACTGGAGTTCCCTCTGTTTATATACTGCTTGAATAAAGTGTCTTTGTCTTCTAAAAACTGGCAGTAAGTTTGGGAGTTGATTTTGATTCCACCTTATACCTGAAAAGGTCCAACTAGCTCATCTTTAATAATACCAGACTGGTGTCTGAGTTGAAGTGAAGCTCTGTGCCCATTACTGATCCAGCCATGGGCCCATCCATCTGCTTCGTCAAGAGTCATTCTCATCTCATCAGTCCATAAAACCTTTGAAAAATCTGTCTTCAGATATTTCTTGGTCCAGTCTTGACGTTTCAACTTAGGTGTCTTGTTCAGTGGTGGTTGGGTTTCAGCCTTCCTTACCTTGGCCATGTCTCTGAGCACTGAATACCTTGTACTTCTGGGCACTGCATATAGGTTGCAGTTCTGAAATATGCTGGAGGATAATGGGTTCCTGGTAACTTCACGTTTGATTCTTCTAAAATCTTTGGCAGTTAATTTGCGTCTTTTTTTCCCCAATACGTTTCTTGTGGTCCTGTTGACTATTTGCAACAAAACGTTTGATGGTTTTGTGATCACACCCCAATATTTGGGCAATTTTAAGAGTGCTGCATCCCCCTGAAAGACTTTTTACAATTTTTGACTTTTTAGTGTCGGTTAAATCTCTTTTTTGGCTAATCTGCATGTTTAAACTGAAATTTTGTCATGAGTATAGGGTGTTTTGCAATTATTATTTAAATTTAATTATTTTAAGTGTCAAAACCATCTTCTTTTACACATGTTTTACCTCAGGGCGGCTGTAGCTCTAACCATTTTATTAACATGATGCACTGTTTATTATTTTCTATGCACAGAAATGAGAAATGACGGCAGTTTTTAATGGTTACAATTGAATGTAATTTAATTGTTTTTCTTTACTGCAGTTGGCAAAATGATATTAATAACAATCCACTACAAGGATATAGCAAAACTAGCAATTAAATACAGATGACAGTACTACTGTTGCAGTTTCTGAAAAAAAAACTACAGATGATTAAATTCTGCTCATCTGGTAAGCTTTTTACTAACATAATCATTTTCATGGAGACTTTTTTATATAATCTATATAATATAAATAGCTTGGTATGATTTGTCCTACTTTAAATCCCTTATCTAAGTTTGTTTTAATAAGAACTAACAGGTTTAATGTACTGTCTAACAGCCTAAAGGCAATGGCTGCATTGCATGTGGTTTAGTTTGTCTATATAAATGTCATCAAGGTCTCTGTAGTGCCTGTGGCTTAAGATTTTTTTTTCTGCTTACTGATTTATTATAATCTTTGATTCCAAAAATATAAATAATTTGTGAGAGGAAAAAAATCCTAAATTTAAATGTTTTGCAGTTGCATTTTGAATTTTAAATCTATTTTAATACTTTATTACAAAGAATTGCTTTATGGTTTGATTAAATAACGTGAAATTGACATTAATAAAAATAAAACAAAATTTATTGATGTAGCAAATTTTCTTGCAAAAAGTGTTGCTCAAAGTGTTTTACAAGAAATAAAAGAAGTAATTACAATTTCAAAGAAAATAGAAAAATGTAAAAGATTATGCAAATTACTAATAAATTAGATACATAAATTAACATATATAGTAAATGGATGCATTCATATATAAACAATGGAAGTAAATAATAGAAATGGAAGAGTCTGAAAGCATAGCCTATATAACTTTCAGCTAAATGCAATTTTTAAGTCAAAGAGGAGAGCAATACCAAATCTAGAGAAAATAAACTTATAGGGGCTGTAAGGCCAAACGACTGTCCAGTCCTTCTTGACATACTGCAAAACATGAATGTGATAAAATTATTAATGTCATAAATTAATTCATTATTGTTATGTTATAGCATCCTAGGAGATAGATACAGTGGGTCTCTTCAGTAGTTGGAGCATCCACATTCCTTCCAACGTGAAAGAATTAATTGTAGCCACAAAGTATTTTGAGCAGATGGCAGTGGCCCAGGATGCCACAGCAGAAAACAGGAAAGGAAAATTGATAAAAATAAAAAGTAGCACTTAGTGATTGGTGCAGTTTCAATATTTGATATTGCAGTATCTAGTTACATTTATTACAATCAACACAAAAAGTAGTTTTGAAGATGCCAATCTGAATAAGAAGGCCTTTAGAAGCTTTTTTTGTTTGTTATTTAATAATATTCTAAAGTATTATGAAGTTATGTTCTCATTGTTAAAGCACTATAAGACTTCAGTGCTTGAGAGCAAAAAGGCGCCTCACCAGTTATTTTATGTTTGGAATAACAAGCAGACTAGTTTTTGAGGATCTACGATTATGATCGGGAGTATAAGGTAGAGACACTGGTTAGAGCTTTAGACACAGTTAAGAGCATTTTAAGATTAGTACTAAAATTGTGCTTAGATTTTCATTTTTTGGTAAAGATTTTTGTTGCTTCATTTTGAAGTAACTGCAACAATTCATGTCTTCTTTTAGGCACTCCTGTTAGGAGTGCATTGTGGTAATCTATTTGACTAAAAACAAATTTGTGTATTCAGTGCTGCTTCTAGGCAAACTGGGGCCCTTAGCGGTATCTTCTTCTTGGACCCGCTAAACTCTCCTTTAATTTGAACAGGATCCGCCAGCCAGGACGGATTGAGACACACGAGGGTAATGAGCAAATGCGTAGGATGAGCTCTGATGGTATATATAAAGGAAGAGACATCAAGTATTTTTAAATTTATTGTATTCCCTGTCTTTTACAAGTAAAGTACCCAGTATACAATAATAAAAAAGAAAATTGTAACAATTAGTAATAATCTGACACTGTGTTTTAGTGTTATTAACACTTATCAACAGCAGATTTAATTAATTGCAGAATTTTCTTTATATTACTGTGAGACTTGATCAGATGGTACAACATTTTGGTTGGCTTGACTGAATGGAATAGCTTAGATCAAACTTTAATGATAGTTGAGAAAGACTAAATGTATGATTGTTGCTTTCAATTTAAAACTCAATTTAAATTTATTTTTAATAAATTTGCAAAAATCTCAAGTAAACTTTTTTCACGTTGTCATTATGGGGTGTTGTGTGTAGAGTTCTGAGGAAAAAAATGAATTTAATCCATTGTGGAATAAGGCTGTAACATAACAAAATGTGGAAAAAGTGATGCGCTGTGAATACTTTCCGGATGCACTTTAACTACTTTTAGAGCTGCATGCAGTGTCTGTATATTTTTAAGACATATCCTAAATACTATTAGCTGTATCGTCACTGAAATTGAGTAACATTTTGTCAAAGCTGCTATTATTCATTTTTTAAACATGGAAGAAGAAAGATAGTAATATTAAATGACATTTCTGCATCACACTATTTTTTATATTGATTGGTAACACTTACTGTATTACATGTATTAAGGCATATATATTTTTGTATAGTCATAGTAAAATGTTTACTTGCTGTGAAAGTGGTTATGATTTCCTCTCATGTAATAAAAAAGTAAAGATTGATTTTTTTTTTTGCAAAACTTGTGTATTGACTATTTTTTGATGTTTTTGTAGTTTTATAAATTTTTAATTACCGTAGATGACGCACCCTTAATTTCTAGAAGCTTTGTTGACATTTATAAACACTCCTCTGTTACCAACTGCATCTACTGTATAACTTATTTTTAAATGTATCATATATGAATGTAAAAAGTTACTAAACAGCAAAATGCTGCAATTTATATATACTGTTGTGTATTTTTATTTATACTAACACCATATAGTTATATACTATTGTATGTACCTATATGGTGCCAGTGTTTTGCATGAGATATATCAATGAGCAAAGATTATATTTTGAAGAACTTTAAAAACTGGCATGTTATAATTACTGTAAATTGGAGAAAACTTCAACACTAGCAGTGAATGTGTATTGTGATGGACAGCGTGCAGCAAGTGGCATCCTGGTTGTGTTTGAACATGAACACTTACCTGGCCAGAAGGCTACTTTAATGGAAGGAGAGGGGAAGACAATTTATTCGGGTTGCATTCATCTCTAAAACACTTGGTTGTAGCATACCCAGTCTAAGATTCCCACATGAACACCTGCAGGGTAGGCTGAGTGTTGCAGTCTTGTGGGGCAGCCCTGTTGGGTGCTGTGCGGTCTACCAGGGAGAGCTGTGGGGATCATCAATCCCTACTTCATGGGGCTTCTGCCGTTATCCAGAAGTGCTTCCAATGAACATTTTCATGACACCAGAAGTACTCCCAGGTTCCATATAAAAGAAGCAACTCCATTCCAGTGCAGGGAACCAGAGTTGCGAGGAAGCAGATGAAGCTTGCCTGGAGGAGCAGAGGTGTGAAGAAAAAATATTTAAGAGTGTTTTGTGTGTTTCTGCTCTTTTGAGACCCGTGTAAATTATTCCTATGATGTATACCTTTTGTTCATATAGTGACTGGACTTTTGTCTATGTATTTATGTCTGGAGTTTGGGGTGCTACAGCACCCCTGGTGGCCACAGTATGTTTAATTTTTTTTTGTTTGTTTTTAATGTTAAAAATGGTTGAAGTTATGTTTAATAGCTCTGAACCAAAGTATGACAGCATCTTTATATGGTACACACAAGATTATTTTTTCAGTGCTGCTGAGAAAGACTGTCCAACCCAAACACATACACACTCTTTATTGACTAAACTAAATATTTGGAAGCTTCAGAAAATTGACAAATGTTTATGTTTGTTACATGTGTTGTTATTGCCATTGGTAACCAAGTGGGGGGTGACTCTATTTACGATGCAATTTAATCAACCATTCCGTTACTGTGAATCACATCGTAAAATTTTATTTAAAATTATTCTGCTTTTTCATAAGTTACATGATTCGGAATGCTTTAATCATCCATCCATCAGTTCCATGAACCCCTGTAAATCATTTTTACAGCTGCACAGAGCAGAAGTACATCCTGGCCTCATTGAGTACAAGGTAAGACCAGATCCAGTCCTGGACAGAGAACTCTCACTCATCCATGTTGAAACTGTTTAGAGTTGACAGTTATTCTAACCTGCATGTCTTTAAGATATGGTCAGTTTTGCTGCTTTGTTTCCTCAGATTCCTGAGTTCTAATCAGAACTTACACATGAGAACTGTCTGTGAGCAGTTTGCATGTTCTCTCTTTTGTTTTCCTTTGTCTTCCTTTTTTATTCGTTTCATTGTCAGTAATTTTATTAAGACCATTTATTGTTTATTAGTTTTATAGTTTATTAGTGTTGTTTAATTTAAAGAAAGTTACAATATAAGTATTGTATTTTTTTATGTGTTTTATGTATGTGTTGCATGCTAACTTTGCATTAATTCATTTATTTATTGTGGCAAGGAGCAACAAAGAGCAAGTGTGAGACTTGTGTTAAAATTGACCAATCAGATTCCTAAATAATCACTTTTTAATTTAATAATTGAGATATTACATTTTTTAAATTAAGAAATATTTCAAATTACAATTTTCAGGATACATTTTTTTTTATTTGTTACTCCTTTATGTGCTCTTAACTGAATAAGTAGGCAACAATAGGAGATATCAACCTAAATATTTATCATATTGCACTTCAAATTGGAACCACAATCTTCTCCTTCCTTTAATCTTTTCACACTTCTATGTGGGGTAAATATGCTTGATCAACCTTCTCTAAACAGCTTGGTCCTACACCTCCTCACCAGTCAGGCACTTTTCTTTCAGATCTTCCTTAACTTTATCCATCCAACTCTGATTTGACTCCCCTCAATTTCTCTTCAGCTGTACTTCAATTCCTGTCACTCTTTTGTTCACACATTCATTGTCTCTGTTCATCATTTGTCCATATCACTTCAACCTACTTTACTGTACTTTCTTAGGTATCTCTCACACTTTGGTTGTACCTCTGATTTTCTCATTTTTAATTCCATCCTTTTTTGTAGCTCCAGGAATTCATTGCAACATTCTCATTTCTGCCACATCTAACTTCTTCTCCTGCACTCCTTTTACTGCCCATGTCTCAGCTCCATACACCATTGCTGGTCTTACCACTAAAACCTTACCTTTGCCTTAACTTCTTCCAATTGTTCCATGCACGTTGCATCTATGGGTTAACTATGTATCTCATTTTTCATCTTGGGCTACCGCTGATCCTAGATATTTATATTTATCCATTTTCAATAGCTCTTCCTGCAGACTATCTTCTGAATCATGATCATAGTTAAACCACATATATTCTGTCTACTTCCTGTTTATCTTCAATCCTTTATCTTCAAAAGCTGTTCTCCATTCTTCCAACTTCTTCCCCACAATCTCTTTTCTAATGCTAAACAAGACCATTTCATTAGCAAAAAAATGAACTGGGAGTTTTAGTCTTTTATCCCATGACTCAACACATCCATAAACAGATCAAAGAAGAGCAAATTGCAATCGCAATATTTTGTCAGAATAATTGCAATATAATTTTTTTACCAAATCATGCAGATGTAGCCCTCACTATGATTCTGTATAGCTAATGGTGACCACTACAATACCAAATACAGTATGTGGTGATCAGCCAGAACATTAAAACCATCTGCCTAAAACTGTGTAGGTCCCTCTTGTGCAAACCAAAAGAGTTCTGACCCATCGAGGCACGGACTCCACAAGACTTTTGAAGGTGTTCTGTGCTATGAAAATGTTAACAGCAGATCCTTGAAGTCCTTTAAGTTTCAAGGTGAGGCCTCCAAGGATCAGACTTGTTTTTCCAGCACATCCCACAGATGGTCAGTCAGAATGTAATTTGAGTTATGTGAAGGTCCAATCAACATTTTAAACTCTTTGTCACGTTCATCCAGACATTCCTGAACAATTTTTGCATTGTAGCAAAGCACATTATCCTTCTGAAAGAGGCCACTGCCATCAGGGAGTACCTGTTGCCTTGAAGGGGTTTATGTGATCTGCAAAAGCCCTTAGGTAGCTGGTGCATGTCAAATTAACACACACATGAATACCAGGACCCAAGGTTTCTCAACTGAACATCGCCCAGAGTATTGCACAGCCCCATACACAGCTACTGGAATACATTATCTGTTCTGAGATCTTTTCCTCACGGCCAGCATTAAGTTATTCAGCAACTTGTTGAACAGTAGCTTTTCTTAGGAATCACACCAGATAGGCTAGCCTTCACTCCCCTCATGCATCAGTGAGCTTTGGGTTCCTTAAACCCTGTCACTAGTTCACTAGTTGTCCTTTTTTGGATCACTGTTAGTAGGTACTAACAACAAGCAGAAGATAGTACCTGGTGTTGTGCTTTATGTAAGAGCTTATCCATTTCGAGCATGAACGGATCTGAATGGCCTTTTGTTCTTGTTTTAACTAACGTGTGCCTGTAGAATTCCACTTTGAAGAAATTTAACAGTATCCATTGTCTTGGAGAGCATTAAATATATATTGTGTTCATCTGATGTCCTGGTCCACTGCTATTTCTACAACATATATATTTTTTTAAAAGTTTTATAATTAGAACATTATTTTCATTACATTTGATTAGTAAAGCATTTAATTCCTTCAATACAGTATGTCTTATTGTTTATGTTTAGTAACACATTGCTGATTTCTGCAGTTGCATTTTGAATTTCTTATGTATTTTATGGGCAAGCAAATAATTAAAAAATACTTTAGTAAAAGTACATATGTGTTGGATGTTGTCAGCATATGGCTGGATGACTTCACATGTGAGTTATGCAGTTGAAATAATGTGAGATGTTTTTCATTGATATTTTTGGTAGTGTTCATTGTGATCCAATTTTGGTCACCATAGTCGCTTATTATGACAGAAACTTTCCTTTCTGCAAGAAAACAAGATTAAAAATTTTTCATGGCTTCACTATAAACTATAAGTTGTAAGTAACATATAAAATTATTTTTTTTAACCTTTTCTTCAAAATCATAATAAGATTGCCATGGTTTAAGTGATATTTATTCCGTTTAACTTGTTACTGACTCATAGACTTCTGTTTATAAATGTATTTTTATTTTTTGTACAGTTGGTCCTGTTGTCTTTTTGGTTCACAGTTTAGTTTGTGTAAACTGTAATAGATGTTTTACTTAATCTTGCAGATGCTTTAAGTGCTTCTCAGAGAATTCTGACAAGGTATCTCTGGAGTTGTATTAATTTCAATAAAAATATAAATTATTGTGGAGATATACTGTGAAATAAAATAAATAAATAAAATCTTTATTTGCTAGCAATGATTCGATCACCAAATGAACACTGATTTAATAGTTCTTTGATATTCTAAGTTTCCAGGGAACTAAAGGATGGGCAAAAATTGCAATGGTGTCATAATGGCATGACTTGACAAACGGTAGAAAATTATGTTTGTATAATTTCTAGAGATATGGTTTGAGAAGCATACATTAATTAAATAGAATACGTTTTCAGAAGAGGCATATATATTTAAAAATGTACTCTTCCAAAAATGCACACAATGGTTTCTTTTAAATTACAAAGAGACCTCCTAACATAGGATTAGTCTAAAAATGTGTGGGAATGTAGTTACTTTCTGCAATGTATGATTTTAAATGGTAACAGGCTTTATTTTAATTCTAATTATTTTGTGCTGCTTAATTATTATATTGCAGTCTCAGTTTTAATTTGTTGTTGCAAAGAAAAGATTCTCCATTATTTGCTTAAATCTGAAGTATATCTTAATGTGACCAGTTTTAGATGTAAATAGAAGTGCAATGAGCAGCTCTCTGTAGTTTTCATGACCTGGGGCTTCATGTATAAACAGTGCGTACGCACAAAATTGTTACGTAAGCCCATTTCCACACTCACATCATGATGTATAAAACCTAATCTTGGTGTAAAGCCACGCACATTTTCATGCCAGCTAAATGCTTGGTGTATGCAAGTTCTCTGCTCGGTTTTGCAAACTGGCAGCACCCAGCATCAAAGCAGTTCTTTTTTTCCATTGTGGTTTCTATTTCTTTTTTAGATCCACATCCCTGACGCGGCTTTATCAAATACGCTGAAATTAACCTCATATTGTTTATTACTTTATGGCATCTGACTGTAATTAACCTGTAACAATATAATGGTCCACGGAATGCCAAACTATTCTAAATGCCATAGCTGCTTTAGCATTGTTTCTCTCAAGTATTTATACTATACTTGATCAGCAGCTGTTCGGAAAGAAAATTATCAGTATACAACATCATGCACACGCTGCTTCAGCCGTGCGCACAGTCTACTGAACTGCTCTCAAACGGCAAACACCTCAGAGCCTTTCCTGTACAGACCTCATGGTTCAGAAACCGTTTCAACCCAAGAACTATAAACACAATCAATCAGTCCATCAAGTGCTCCATGTAGAACTGTTTGTACTTAATAGTACAGTCACCTCACTGTAAACTTACGATACAGTTATAATATTGTACAACCTAAGCCACCTTATAAAGAGCGTATTTACATTTGATGATGATATCATGTTTAAGATGAAATGCACCAAAATGTTATATTATACAGATAAAAGGTTAACATCATTTAAATAATCTATATTGTTAATAATTAAACATGTGAGAACATCGTTAGTGATGATCTGGTGTCCCGTTCAGAGATTGTTCGTGCCTCATGCTGTATGCTTGCTGAGACTTTCGTGACCCTAGATAGATAGATAGATAGATATATGGAATAATTAAACATGTACTACAAAGTTATTTCAATGTTCCTTAAAGGTTTTGAAGAATCGGCGCTCTAAGCTTACAGATGGCTTAACATTTATTACAGAGCTGATTGTGTGGTGAATGGTTACTTGGAGAAAGAAAAGGAAGGACAGGAATTGGGGGTTATCACGTTTGAAAAAGACAGTAGTGCTGCAATAAATTTCATAGAAGGTTGCGTATTGCACAGCAAGCATCTTGCGAGAGGCAGGAACAATCTCTGGACAGAGTGCCAACTCGTCACTATCACTGCACCATTGTATTCTAATGTTTAATAATATGCTTTAACTCCTATTATCATAAAAATGATATCAAGCATACATCTCAGTATTTTAATTATTCAGAGAGCTGTAATATCACGAATGTAATAGATTCTGTGTCCTGTCGGAGGAAGAGAAAGCCTATTTAAGAAGCACGTAGTGATGCACACATATAGATCACATAGAAGAACATATACAAAACAAAGCATTTAATCTGCTACTTTAGTTACGATGGTATTTGAGAAACTAGTAAATTAAACAAAGATGAAGTTTATAATCTACTTTAATGACAAATAAACTGCGTGATTAAAGTGGAAATTTCGAGATTAAAGTTGACATTTCGAGCTTTTTTTCCCCACTGTGTGCCTATTTTTTTTTTTTTCCTTTTCTCAGTACCCTAATAAGCTTTCATATGACACTTAGATGGCGGGCTACGACTCGCCTATTCATGGTGACTTTGATATATGACAACTTCTTTTTTTATTTCGGGCACCGTGCGACTTTGTGAACTTGAGCTTTCCCATTTTTCCAACACACTATGTCACTCGATCAACTTCCTTTTGTTGTTTATGCCATCGTTAAAACCAACAAATAGTAAGTTTTTTCCTTGCCTCCATTTGGTATTCTCTGAAATTCTTCTATTTTCCCCCGTGCTTTTGCCATTTCCTTTTCACAGAACGCTGAGCTTAAGGGCTATTTACAGTTGTGCTTGAAAGTTTGTGAACCCTTTAGAATTTTCTATATTTCTGCATAAATATGACCTAAAACATCATCAGATTTTCACTCAAGTCCTAAAAGTAGATAAAGATAAACCAGTTAAACAAATGAGACAAAAGTATTATACTTTTATTTATTAAGGAAAATGATCGAATATGTAATAATCTGTAATAATAATGTGAGTGGCAAAATAATGTGAACCTTTGCTTTCATTATCTGGTGTGACCCCCCCTTTGCAGCAATAACTGCAACTAAAGGTTTCCTGTAACTTTTGATAATTCCTACACACCCATTTTAGCCCATTCCTCCGTACAGAACAGCTTCAGCTCTGGGATGTTGGTGGGTTTCCTCACAATAACTGCTCGCTTCAGGTCCTTCCACAACATTTTGATTGGATTAAGGTCAGTACTTTGATTTGGCCATTCCAAAACATTAACTTTAATCTTCTTTAACCATTCTTTGGTAGAACGACTTGTGTGCTTAGGGTCATTGTCTTGCTGCATGGCCCACCTTCTCTTGAGATTCAGTTCATAGACAGGTGTCCTGACATTTTTGTTTAGAATTCTCTGATATAATTCAGAATGCATTGTGCCAACAATGAAGGCAAGCCGTCCTGGCCCAGATGCAGCAAAACAGGCCCAAACCATGATACTACCACCACCATATTTCACAGATGGGATAAGGTTCTTATGCTGGAATGCAGTGTTTTCCTTTTTCCAAACATAACGCTTTTCATTTAAACCAAAAAGTTCTATTTTGGTCTCATCTGTCCACGAAACATTCTTCCAATAGCCTTCTGGTTTGTCCACGTGATCTTTAGCAAACTGCAGACGAGCAGCAATGTTTTTTTTGGAGAGCAGTGGCCTTCTCCTTGCAACCCTGCCATGCACACCATAGTTGTTCTGTGTTCTCCTGATGGTGGACTCATGAACATGAACATTAACCAGTGTGAGAGAGGCCTTCAGTAGCTTAGAAGTTACCCTGGGGTCCTTTGTGACCTTGCCGGCTATTACACTCCTTGCTCTTGCAGTGATCTTTGTTGGTTGACCACTCCTGGGGAGGGTAACAGTGGTCTTGAATTTCCTCCATTTGTGCACAATCTGTCTGACTGTGGATTGGTGGAGTGCAAACTCTTTAGAGATGTTTTTTTAACCTTTTCCAGCCTGATGAGCATGAATAACTCTTTTTCTGAGGTCCTCAGAAATCTTCCACAAATGTGTTGTGAAGAGCAGACTTTGATAGATCCCTGTTCTTTAAATAACACAGGGTGCCCACTCATGCATTTGATCATTTTCCTCAATAAATAAATGACTAAGTACAATATTTTTGTCTCATTTGTTTAACTGGTTTATTGTTTTAGGTCATATTTATGCAGAAATATTGAAATTCTAAAGGGTTCACAAACTTTCAAGCATGACTGTATATTGATTTGCATATATTTAAAGAGGTGTAATTCTGGGAGGAGTTTGGGAGTGGCGGCAGGCGCGTGCACATGCGTTACTTTACACGCTGACCAGGATTTATGTAGCGGAAGAACGTGGAAGTTGGCAAGCGCACAGATTTATGCATCTGGATTTTTTTATGCATATACACATTTCTGCTTTTGTACATATGCCATGTTTTACTGTGAATTCTGTGTACGGCGTTATGAATGAGGTCCCTAGTTATTGTTTTTTTAAACTATGGAAGAAATGTTTTGGCAGTATCATCTGTTTAAAAAAGGTAAACATGTGAATACACTTAAACACTTGTGTTGTCTCATAAGCAATGCAGATATGCATTGATAAAAAGAAACACAGCAAAAGATAAATAATGAAGACTATAATGATAAACAATGAAGCAGTTGGCTTCACTGTTAAAGACAATGTAGTTTGGGTCTGCACCACTGAATTTGTGTATCTATTATGACCAGTATCTTAATGAAATGATGCAAAAACATCATTTGCCACCTTGCATACTAAAAATAAATTATCAAACCCTTGTCCCACTGTGTGAACATCTTATGTAGGTATTTCATTTTCAGTTTTAAACAGCAGCAGCAGCAGCTTGAATAATTAATGTTTTAGAAAAATAAATGCTTGCATGTGTGGTGCAGTTTTACGAAAGCCATGCAAAAACCATGCCTTCCATATTATTGTGGCCATTACTTTTGTGTTCAACCTACCAAATAGAATCTTATGTAGTCTAGTATGTATGTTGAGTTGCAAGACAGGTTAATCTGATTTAAAATATACATTTCCTGTCCAACACCCCTCATGATGGTCAATGAAAAAAGATGTTAATAAATTACATGTTTTAGGTGGTACTTAATATGGTTTAATTTTATAACAGACTTGCTGCACCTGAAGAATCACTTTAGGCTACTTTGAATTTTTGAATAATCTAAATACCTTACCAGTTTATTTTGATGAAAATAAATAAATAACTGAACACGCAAAACACATACCTTCAGTCTGTTAACAGAATAGAATAACTACAAATGGTTTATTGGCAAAATATTTACCAATATGCAATAATCAAACTTTAAATTCAATTCCAGTTAACCTTAAGCAAATAATAATACATACTTAATTTAAATTATTTGTCAGAGTTTTGGACAAGACAGAAAAAAGCACTATTATAAAAATTAAATAAAAGCTTTTATTCACAAAAATATCTGCCAAATGAGTAAAGCTCAATGTAGGCTAGTTTTATGCCTAATGAAAGGCACCATGATGTTCAGCTTCTTGTAGGAGTCAAGCTGGGTGCTGCAGTATGTTAGGTATCATGCCCCTTCAACTTAACTATGTGGAGGAGTTTCAGGAGATTAATATGGTGGTAGGGGAAAGCACATTTGCTTTGACTGTTGGTTTTCTGTTCAGGGTACTACTGCTGCTTGTTTAGCAGTCACAAAAAAAGCACACTGCAATTGAGCAGCTAACAGTGCTGAACTGAAATTAGCCAGTTACTAAGAGATCTTTTGCAATCAGAATTCCAACATGTATTCTCCTGTGGCTCAGCTATTTAACACCCTCCATGCAGGGAGTAGCATGTGAGTTCACATCATAGTCTGGAATGGAAGTAAATCATAATTTAGATAGTGACTATGGATAATGATCCCTGTTCACATTGGTGATGCGATTACAGCTTGCCATACGTAGACACTTTTGTGTAAAACGCAAAATTCACTGATATGAAAGAGAGTGTGACATTATTCATTTAAACTAAACATTTCTGAAAAGAGTATTCATTAAAAAAATCAGTTATAACTTATGTGAAAGGTGCTCCTTGCTTCTTTTGAGTGTGCAGAGACCAGGGCCCAAGTTACAATTTGGTTCAGGTTGAGAGTGACTTAGGGCAAGGACACTAGTTATATGTAGAATCCTAAGATTGCTATAAATGGGTCCAGGGTGTCCTCTGGAGCTACACCCGCAATTTTCATGTTCTTCTTGATCCGGTCCATCCAGCGTTTCTTTGGGTTCCCTCACGGGCATCTGCCTTGGGGGTTCAGGCACAGTGCCGTTCTGGTCATCACCACAGGTGACATGCCCATACCATTGTAGCTTTGCCTCATGTATCTTTTCCGTGATTGGTGCAACTCGTATCCATTTCCGCCCTAGATAAAATAACTGATCAAACTAATTTAACATGATTTATTGTAGTTATATAGACATCTGCAATATTGCCATGCTGACTTACATTATCCTTTTTGCATAAATGTTTTGAACGTCACTGACACATTATTGATGTTAACTGTTTTTATTTATGCCTAGGCTAAGATTTTTGTCTTATGTGTGTGTATTGCGTGATAGTGGCATGGTGCTGTGGTTTCAACTTAGTATATGTTACAAAGGCTATATTTCATCTGAAATGCAGTAATCCCTCTTCGATCGCGGGGGTTGTGTTCCAGAATCCCCCCACAATAGGTGAAAATCCGCGAAGTAGAAACCATATGTTTGTATGATTATTTTTATATATTATAAGCCCTTAGAAACTCTCCACACTGTTTATAAATATTCTCCGCACAGTTATATAGTAAACCCTTGTTTATCGTGGTTAATCCACCCCAGACAAATAAATGAATTTTTATTTGTCTGGGATTCTTTATTTATAACTTTAATATTTTCACAGTTAGAGCATTAAAAACCTGTTTACGACCTTCTAAATACGTTTTTTAACATTATTAGAGCCCTCTAGACATGAAATAACACCCTTTAGTCAAAAGTTTAAACTGTGCTCCATGACAAGACAGAGATGACAGTTCTTTTTCACGATTAAAAGAATGCAAACATACCTTCCTCTTCAAAGGAGAGCGTCAGGAGCGGAGAATGTCAGAGAGAGAGAGAGAAAAGTAAACAAGCAAAAATCAATAGGGCTGTTGCGCGTTTAAGAATGCAAGCACCGCGATAAAGCGGCCGCATTGAAGGGATCAATGTGAAGGTAGCCTTTCAGCATTTTTTAGAGGAGCGTCCGTATCTTCTAAGCAAACAGCAACTGTGCACACAGCCCCTCTGCTCACACACCGTCCGTCAGGAGCAGAGAATGTCAGAAAGAGTGAGAGAGGGAGAGAAAAGCAAACAGTGAAAAATCAATACGGGCTGTTAGAGCTTTTAAGTATCCGAAGCACTGCGTGTAGCATTCCAGCCAGACTTTATTCAGACGATGCACTCAATAATCATGACGAATGGACCATGGTGGGGTATTCCAACATATTTATTCACAAATCACCATAGACACATCGTAAGAGCTGTTCGCCTTCCAGCTAGATGCTAATTTTAAAGATAGATGGAAAAACGATAACTTTTTCATTAACCTTTTTCTGGTGAGCAAACAGCAGCAGTTCGAACTTCCTTCCCGGAACTTGCCCGTTCCCCATTTCAAAATAAGAGTCTAATGAACATAACATATAATTCGTTCAGGGATTTAAGTACCCAAAAAAAAAATATCAAATATAACAAATAATCTGGGTCATTTACACTCCCACCAAATCATTAGTGTTTCAAATATCATAACGTCATAACCATAGGAAGAGAGAACACAAATGATTTCCTAATACAAAAAAATGACCAACCAACAGAAGCATAGTCTGCAAGGAATGAACTAGTCATTTTCCAACAATAAGACTAGTTTTTGCACTGGCCGTTCAAGCACTGACCGCTTGATGAGACGTTCACCATTTTTGCCAGGTTTCCTGTCACCTAGACATAGCTTTACTCTCCTAACCAGTCCATCTCTGTCCATTGTAGTTTCTATGACTCTGCCCAACCTCCATTCATTTCTGGGTAAGTCTTTATCCTTCATTATGACTATATCTCCCGTCTGCAGGTTTCTCTTTGGGGTGTGCCAGCGTTGTCTGAAGGCAATGTTGGTCAAATACTCTTTCCGCCAACGGCTCCAGAACTGATCGGCCAAGTATTGTACGTGGCGCCATCTCTTTCTCGCGTACATATCTTCCCTTATGAACTTGCCGGGGGGAGGAAGGGTAATGGTAGACTTCAGGGTAAGTAAGTGGTTTGGTGTCAGTGGCTCAAGACTATTGGGATCTTGTAGATTTTCAACAGTGAGAGGACGACTGTTAACTATCATCATTGCTTCATAGAAGAATGCTCGGAGTGAAGCATCAGGTAGGTTTCCAGGTGAGAGTGCGAGGGTCGCGTTGAGAACACTCCTGACTGTTCTAATTTGACGCTCCCACACTCCACCAACATGACTTGAACCAGGAGCATTTAGGATGAAGTCACACTGCTTCTTAGAAAGGAAGCTCGTCAGTTTATCACCATCTAGTTCCGTGAGGGCTTCCTGTAGTTCATTCTTGGCTCCTAGGAAGTTACTGCCTTGGTCAGATTTGATCTGGCGCACGGCTCCACGTATAGCAATGAAGCAGCGCAGTCCAATTATTAGTGAGTCTGTAGATAGGTCCTCGAGCATTTCAATATGGATGGCTCTAGAGGAGAAGCAGGTGAAAAGGAGACTGTATCGTTTTCGCACACTACGTCCTTGCTTGCTATAGAAGGGTCCAAAGCAATCCATTCCACAGTAGGTGAAGGGTGGAGATGGATTTACTCGCTCTGGAGGGAGATCAGCCATTTTCTGTTCTTCTGTCCGTCTCCGAAGCTTTCGACAAACTACACATCGGCGAAGATAAGATGCAACCGTCCTACCAATTCCTGGTATCCAGTAACCCCTTGTCCTGATCGCACTGAGAGTCATCCCCTTGCCTTGATGCTTGACTTCTTCATGACAGTATGCTATGATCATCCTTGTAACATGATGTTCCTTTGGAATGATGGCAGGGTGTTTGACTGAGAGAGGAAGATTTGAATCATGGAGTCGACCTCCCACCTTAATCACACCATCGTTGTCCAAGAAGGGGTTGAGGCGATGTAGCTTGTTATGAGGTGGCAGCTGACAACCTTTCTTCAATACCCGCACTTCCTCCGAATATGTTTGTCTCTGCAGATCTTTGATGATGAGGCGCTCTGCTTCTTCTCTTTCCTGCACTGTAGAGACCGTTTGACTTATCCTTGTTGATCCTTCGAAGAATGCGAGCCACTGCACAAACGACACGAGTCCAGGACGAGAACCTTGTCAGCCGATTGGCAAGAGAGTCTTGTTCTATAGTTTCCGTGTTTAGAGTCCGTGCTTCTTTAACTTCTGGATCTCCGACTGACAGTTCTGGAGCCACCTCTTCTGATAGGTCAACTCCCTTTTCCCATAGAAATGCAGGGCCGGTAAACCAGTTTGATGATATTAGCTCATTGACGAAACAACCTCTAGAAGCACGATCTGCAGGATTCTGGTCGGTAGGGACGTATCTCCATTGCCTTTGATTCGTGGTTACGGTTGGCTACAAACGTGTGAAAACGTCGAGCCTCGTTATTGATGTACCCTAGTACAACCTTGGAATCGGTCCAAAAATGCTCTTCAATGTCCGCATATCCCAGTTCTTCCTTCAAAACATTGCTGGTTTTCACAGAGATGACTGCAGCCGTCAACTCTAATCTTGGGATCGTGGTGACCTTTATTGGGGCGACACGAGATTTGGCCATGACTAGTGCACAGTGTATGTCTCCTTCTTCATTGCTAAGCCTCAGATATGAACACTGTCCATAGCCGGTTGTGCTTGCGTCGGAGAAGTGATGTAACTCACGTTTGATAACCTTTCCGAAATCTGCCGATGCTTAACTTCGGGGTATATTTATCCTCTCCAAGTTGTTGAGGTCGTTTTTCTATTTCTCCCACCGTGGGCGAAGTTCGTTGGTGAGAGGGTCATCCCAACCTGTTCCATGGCAGCACATCTGCTGCAGCACTTCCTTTCCAATGAGCAAAAAGGGGCTACGAGACCCAAGGGATCGTACAGGGATGCAACAATGGACAATATGCCTCGACGCGTTGCAGGCTGTTCCTTAAGATTGTTGCTGATCTTCAGGCTGTCTGATTCAACATGCCATTGGATACCCAACGCTCTCTCCGAAGGTAAGTTGTCAAAGGTAAGGTTGAGGTCTTTAATGTCTGATGCACGTTCCGTTGCTGGTATGCTTTCCAGGACAGCTTTGTCATTGGACACAAACTTGTGGAGCCTAAGACCACCCAGGGCACAAAGTCTTCTGGCTTCTTCTGCCAACTTAATAGCCTTCTCTGAGCTGTCTGTACTTGTGACTCCATCGTCGACAGAAATTTCTCAGAATGAACTGAAAGCCTAATGGGTATCGGTCTTTATTTTCTGTAGCCAAATGCTTCAATCCGTAGTTCGCACAACCAGGCGATGAGGCTGCGCTAAAGATATGCACCCTCATACGGTATTCTTGGGGCTGTGCACCGAGATCTCCTTTCTTCCACCAGAGGAAGCGCAGGTAATCCTGATCCGACTTCCTCACATGAAATTGATGAAACATTTTCTCTATGTCACACATCAATGCAGTGGAGTGCAACCGGAAGCGAAGGAGTACACCGTTGAGATTGTTCATCAGGTCTGGACCAGTGAGCAGATGATCGTTCAGACTGGTTTCCTGGTACTTGGCAGAGCAGTCGAACACCACGCGCAGTTTGCCTGGCTTCTTTTCGTGGAATACACCGTGATGAGGTATATACCATTTTTCGCCCTCCTTCCCATCATCGTGGACTTCCTCTGCATCACCCTTTTCTATGACCTTCTCCATGAACTTGACATACTGTTCTTTGTACCTTTCATCCTTTAACAGCTTCCTCTTTAGATGGCACAGGCGCATGACTGCAAGCTGTTTGTTGTCAGGTAAGGTAGGTCTCTCCTTAAAGGGTAGCGGCATCTCGTAGTGACCTTGACTATTCCTTTTGATGTGGTTCTTGAGTTTGTCCAGGAACAGGATGTCCTCCTGAGACACTGGTTTGCCATCTTCCTTAGCATCCTTAAAGTCAGACTCTAGAATAAGAATGGCATCTGCCGGGGTGACTGGTGGGAGCTCCTTGACTGCAACTCGGAAACACTGTCCCGCTGTACTTGAAGCGTCGGGGCATGACGACGCACCACCAACTATGCTCCATCCTAAGTCGGTACGGATCGCATAAGGCTCATCGTTTCCTCCCGATATGACGTCTCTTGGTGCCATTGCTTGTGCACAGTTATATCCTATCAACAAACCAACCTCACAATCCAGTAGAGGTGGAATCTCTTCTATGATCTTGGAGAGATGATTCCATCTTTTAGCTGTCTCGCTTGTTGGGATATGGGCTCGGTTTACTGGTATGCAATCCTTGGTATAAGCAGGAGGAAGGTTGATGAGGAGGGAGGAGCGATAACCCCGCACACAAAGCCCTGAGACTCTTTGGCTCTTCACAATCACGTCACGTCCGATCATAGTAGTTAACTTCAGCTTAACTGGACAGGAATCTGCCTTTAGTACATTGCTCAGTTCCTGCTCAACAAATGTCGTGTCGCTTTGCGTGTCCAGCAGGGCGTAAACCAGTTTCTCTATTCCTTTATCCTTTTTTGACACCCACACGGGCACAATCATTGATGTGTTAGTTGGCTGTTCAGTAATCACTGACATTGAAGTTGCAGCAGCCTCCGTTTGGCTGGCGTTGCTCAGGATAGCGGTTTCCTGTGGCAGGACCTTCTCCTTCTTTATATAGTTGTCATCGTGTAAACAAGTGGGATGTTTACCCTTACACGTGTTGCATGCGTGTCGATGACGACAGTCTTTTGCACTATGTCCAGGTTTAGTGCAGCCATAGCAGAGCTTATGTTCTCTGACAAAATGTCGCTCCTCCAGAGTTTTAGCAATAAACTTGGGACATCCATGTAGTCTGTGCTGATGATTTTGACAGAAAGCACAAGGAGGCTTTTCCTTTCCTTTAACTGGCTTGAGCCTCTCAGTGTCAGCCTCAGTCTGTGTATTCAGAACGCTTGCCTTGTTCCTCTTAGGTTCTCTGCTGCCTTGTTTTGCAGTGCTTGACTCAGAGCTGCGGAGGGCATAAGCTGAGGTGATCGGATTGCAAGCGATCTCTGCCTCTGTCGTCATAAATGCGTGAAGTCCTTAAAACTGGGGAATTCCTTATTGCCTTTTAGGGCTTCAGTAACCTTCCTGTTCCAGTGAGATGCTATCCACTCTGGTAGTTTGAGGACTAGCTTCTTATTCTCTTCACAGTCGTTCAGTATTTCAAGGCTCTTCACATGTGTCATTGCATCTTGGCAAGCATTTAAGAAATCTGAGAAGTCTCTTAATCCTTCTGCATCCCTTGGTTGGATTTTGGCCAATCTGTAAGCTTATCTCTGAAGGCTCTCTGTATAATAAAGGTTTGTCCATATCTGTTATCCAGTTTGTTCCATGCATCCTTATAAGCGTGCTGTCATTTCTATAGAAAGTTCCTTCCAATGTTTTACGAGCTGGACCGCCTACATACTTCCTTAAGTAATAAAGTTTGTCCGCTGGGGAGATGGCCTTTTTGTCAATAAGTGACATGAATGAAGTTTTCCACTCAATGAACTGAATGGGGTCACCATTAAATACAGACGGCTCTGGAACTGGAAGTCTATTTAGAGCCATACTATCTTGTAGGGCTTGGGCAAGGGATGACACGTTTAGGTCGGGTGGTGATGCTGTGACGTTGGGAGTTGGATGGCCGATAGCAGGGGGAACATGATGATTTCCCACTGAACTATTAGAGGAATGGAGACTGCCTTCCTGCGAGGCTACCTGGCTGTAGACCTGCAGTTTGGCCCGAGCAGCCCTTAAATTCCTTTCTGCTTGAAGGCGTTCGAGTCTGCGCTTTTCTACTTCCATTTTTCTCTGCTGTTCCTCTATCTTCTCCCTTTGTCTCTCTTCTTCGAGCAAACCTTCAAATTCGACTTCCTTAGCAGCTAGCTCTGCTGCGGCATCCGCCTGTTTAAGTGTTAGAGTAGTGCTTTTGTGACTACGGATTGACTTTGTCACTCTAGATGCTGTGGATCCATAGATGGAGCGTGCGTAGCTGTTCTTAAGCAGCTCCCTGAGACGGCGTTGCACTTGTTCTGCATCATAATCTCCATCGAGGTCTGACATTCTCTCGTAGGCAACCTTCACAATTTCGGCTGTAACCGCCCCACAACTGTCAACGTGACGTCTTAATTCTGGAGAAGGTGTAATGTGACTTCGTATTTCAAGGTAAGTGTTTAACACAGCCTCTTTCTCTTTCTCCAAAGCATCCATCAAAGATGCCAGCTCGCCTTTACTAATGTCTGACTTGAGCTGCTCTCTTGACTCTCGGGCTTGAATCTTCCATC
Organism: Polypterus senegalus; assembly: GCF_016835505.1. Classification (NCBI taxonomy): domain Eukaryota; kingdom Metazoa; phylum Chordata; class Cladistia; order Polypteriformes; family Polypteridae; genus Polypterus; species Polypterus senegalus. The sequence goes on along the minus strand of NC_053163.1, from coordinate 75,336,576 downwards.
TTTCGTATGTTGAGATGAACTTTCTTTCCCTTTTTCTTGCTTCCTCCTGTTGCATTTCGAGCACCTTTGGAGTTGGGATTTTTGTTCGAGTCGAGCGTCGGAGGCCTTCTTTAAGCTCGCCTTGTAAGTTGTTCAACGTTTCTTCTCTACGTTGAATTTCCTTCTCCAAAAGTTCTATTTCCGCAGTTTCTGATGCGTCTTCAAGAGACGCCTTAAGCCTTTTGATTTTATTCTGTAGGTCGACTATCTGATGCTCTAGTTCTGTTTGTGAGGAGGGATTCTCCATTTCCTTCATATTTATGTTATTTACTTATCTAATTTGTAGGCTTTAGTTAATGAGCTGTTTGTAGTTACTATAACTTACAGGCTGCATTAACAGAGAGGAGAATCTTTGCGTTTTAAACTAAGTTGAAATAGAAGCCAATAACTAACATAACGTTAAGAAGAAATGTATAAAATAATAAATGCAAGCTGCTAGCTCCTGCTGCTGACTGACAATACCAATAAACAAAGTTACTTCACTTATTATTTCATGTCCGTTGTCTTAATGTAGTAAATGCCCAATGTAGTTGACGTCCTTCTCACGACATGAAAAGTTGACTGCAGCGCTTAGCTCACGCCGTACCCTTCTGCGCCGCGAGCCTCGCCCGGTTTCAGCGCGAGCCACCCGCGACTCGCCGGCCACCATCGATGAGAATCAATGTCCTTTCTTTGTCAATTAGAATGAAATGTTCCATACCTTTTCTGACCGTCACATCAAACCATTAAGCCAGCTGCATGATGATCATAAAGTCTCTCTGTCTAGAAGACCCGTAGAATGGCGCCGAGCTGCTCCGTGAAATGTCTTGTCAATCCCAGACGAATAGCAACACAGCTCCGTGATTCGTCCTCGTAGTTCCGTGGTGCAGAGTGGCAGTCGGATGATGCGGGGGGATCAGCTCTTACTGTAGCATTCCAGCCAGACTTTATTCAGACGATGCACTCAATAATCATGACGAATGGACCATGGTGGGGTATTCCAACATATTTATTCACAAATCACCATAGACACATCGTAAGAGCTGTTCGCCTTCCAGCTAGATGCTAATTTTAAAGATAGATGGAAAAACGATAACTTTTTCATTAACCTTTTTCTGGTGAGCAAACAGCAGCAGTTTGAACTTCCTTCCCGGAACTTGCCCGTTCCCCATTTCAAAATAAGAGTCTAATGAACATAACATATAATTCGTTCAGGGATTTAAGTACCCAAAAAAAAAATATCAAATATAACAAATAATCTGGGTCATTTACACTGCGCGGGAAGCATATCGTATATCATTGAGGAGTTTTATTTAATACATAATACGTGCTGTGATTGGGTAGCTGTTCAGCCATCTGCCAAGAGCGTCCCTTGTATAAAATCAGCTGGGCAAACTAACTGAGGAAGCATGTACCATGAATTAAAAGACACATTGTCCGCAGAAATCCATGAACCAGTGAAAAATCTGTGATATATATTTAGATTTGCTTACATTTAAAATCCGCGATGGAGTGAAGCCGCGAAAGTCGAAGCGTGATATAGCGAGGGATCATTGTATAGTTGCCTTCCTCAGAATCTGAAATATACCCCTTTATTCCCCTCTGTCCCCACAAATCTTTAATTGCACTGTGCTTGATCTTTTACAAAAAAAACTGAAATTTTGCATACCTGTGCATTCTTTTACCCCTTCGTGCAGCTCAGTCGCCATGTGAGGCGGAGTTGCGTCCCTCATTGTCACACCTCCCACGTAATTTAGTGCCTGCCCATATAAGGCCGTCCATCAGCGGCAATCCAATAGAAACACTCTGCCGCTAAATATTCGTGGGTGAAGGATTGTAGCGAGTGACGCATACAAGCATATTCATAAGTGCAGCTACTGCGGAAACAAAGCACGGTGTAAACCTTAAGTTTAAATTAAGTTCATAGACACGCTGCCGCTGGCGTTTGTCATGCCTACGACAAATACGATATTCACAAGATACAAGTTTAATGAGAAGACACATTGCCGGGTCTGAGCTAACATCGCAACATCGCACGAGATAGCACAAGCACAGCTGAGAACCTTCAATGCATGTATTCCGAGCGGCTCACGTGAACTGACTGTGAACGCAATATGCAGACAAAAAGCAACAGCTCCAAAGAGCGTGGAACAAAAAAACGCATTACACAATTGAGAAGGCAGCAAAAGAATACGCAGCAAGTGACGCATACAAGTATATTCATAAGTGCAGCTACTGCAGAAACAAAGCACATGGTGGAAAAAGTCAATGTCCAGCTAAAGTAAGACAGTGTAAAAAAAAACCCGTGCATGCAGATTGTGATGCCTCAAATAAAGAGGAAGATAAGCTGTTTATTGATACAGAAGAAAGGAATCGATGAATGAAACCTGTTATCTTTACAACGGTTGACAAACACGGAATGTAACTTGAACACAACACATCCTCCAAATACGAACCTGATTGAAAGAAATAATGATAATCAAATCCTTGATGACAGCAACACTCATAACAGTCAGAAAACAATTACATTGACAATCATGTTACGTTATTTTTCAAATATTCCCTTTTCTTTTTCATAACTTCTTTAATACACTACTTCACCTCTGAGAAGCGCGGGTGTTTGGCTATATACGAGGTGTGGCAGAAAAGTAATGAGACTGACAACACTGCAAGCGATCTGGCAACGCTGCGCTGCTGTCCTGGATAGAGCACGTGTATCAGTACCCTCCCATAGCTCAGTGCGAGTTTCAACTCCTTCCGTTAACTACGTGATTTTTGTGACTGCTATTAGCGAGGTTTTGTTTTTGGTTGTGCGTCACGCAAAATGGAACAGCGGAATTTGGAGCATCGTTGTGCCATTAAACAGCAAGTGTGACGTTTGAAAAGTTAAAACAGGCCTATGGGGAACATTCTTTATCCCGAGTACAGGCAGACAAAGTGACTTGCTCATGGTCACACAGTGTCAGTAGCAGGATTTCAACTCACAACCTTAGAGTTTGAAATGTTTGGTCCAATGTCTTAACCAGTATACCACACTGCCGCTGCCTTTTTCTTTCGGCTGCTCCTTTTAGGGGTCGCCACAGCGGATCATCTTTTTCCATATCTTCCTGTCCTCTAGATCTTGCTCTGTTACACCCATCACTTGCATGTCCTCTCTCACCACAACTATTAACCTTCTCTCATGCCTTCCTCTTTTCCTGTAGCCTGGAAGCTCTATCTTTAACATCCTTTTTCGAATATATCCATCATCGCTCCTCTATACGTGTCCAAACTAATGCAATCTCGCCTCTCTGAATTTGTCTCCCAACCGTCCAACCTGAGCTGACCATCTAATGTACTCATTTCTAATCCTTTACATCCTTGTCTCACCCAATGCAAATCTTGGCATCTTTAACTCTGCCACCTCCAGTTCTGTCTCCTGCTTTCTGATCAGTGCCACCGTCTCCAACCCATATAACATAGCTGGTCTCACTACCGTCTTGGAGACCTTCCCTTTCACTCTTGCTGATAACCGTTTTCACAAATTACTCCTGACACTCTTCTCCACCCATTCCACCCTCCCTGCACTCTCTTTTTCACCTCTCTTCAGCAATCCCCATTACTCTGTACTGCTGATCCCAAGTATTTAAACTCCTCCACCTTTGCCAACTCTACTCCCTGCATCCTCGCCATTCCACTGACCTCCCTCTCATTTACACATATGTATTCTCTCTCGTTCCTGCTCACCTTCATTCTTCTTCTCTCTAGAGCATATCTCCATCTCTCCAGGGTCTCCTCAACCTGCTTCTTACTCTCGCAACCGATCACAATGTCATCAGCAAACATCATAGTCCAAGGGGACTCCTGTCTAATCTCATCTGTCAACCTGTCCATCACCATTGCAAATAAGAAAGGGCTCAGAGCCGATCCCTGATGTAATCGTACCTCCACGTTGAATGCATATGTTGCTCCTGCCGCAGACCTCACCACCGTCACACTTCCCTTGTGCATATCCTGTACAACTCTTGCATACTTCTTTGCCACTCCAGACTTCCTCATGCAATACCACAACTCCTCTTAAGGTACCCTGTCATGCTTTCTCCAGGTCCAAAACAATACAATTGCAACACCTTCTGGGATTCTCTATATTTCTTCATCAACGCCCTCAGAGCAAACATTGCATCTGTGGTGCTCTTTCCTGGCATGAAACCATACTGATGCTCACTAATCATCACCTCCCTTCTTAGCCTAGCTTCCACTAATCTTTCCCATAACTTCATGCTTTGGCTAATCAATTTTATTCCCCTGTAGCTGCTACAGATCTGCACATCCCCCTTAGTCTTAAAAATCGGTACTGGTACACTTCTTCTCCAGTCCTCAGGCATCCTCTCACTTTCCAAAATTCCGTTAAACAATCTGGTTAAAACTCCACTGCCATCTCTCCAAAACATCTCCATGCTTCCACAGGTATGTGATCTGGACCAACGGCCTTTCCATTTTTCATCCTCTTCATAGCTGTCCTTCCTCCTTGCTAATCCTTTGCACTTCCTGATTTACTATCTCCACATCATCTAACCTTCTCTCTATCTCATTCCCTTCATTCATCAGCCTCTCAATGTTCTCTTTCCATCTTCTCAACACACCCTCCTCACTTGTGAGTATGTTTCCATCTTAATCCTTTACGACCCTAACCTGCTTCACATCTTTCTCAGCTCGGTCTCTCTGTGTAGCCAATCGGTACAGGTCCTTTTCTCCCTCCTTAGTGTCCAACCTATAATACAACTCATCATGCACTTTTTCTTTAGCCTTCATCACCTCTGTCTTCACCTTGCGCCTTATCTCGTTATATTCTTGTCTACATTCTGTATATTTCTGACTATCCCACTTCTTCTTTGCCATCCTCTTCCTCTTTATACTCTTTTGTACTTCCCCATTCCAACTGAAGGTTTCTTTTCCTCCTTCCTTTGTCGAGATGTCACGGCAAGCACCATTCTTGCTGTCACCCTTACTACTTCTGCTGTTGTTGCCCAACTGTCTTGCAACTCTTCACTGCCACCCAGTGCCTGTCTTACCTCCTCCCTAAACTTAACCTTACAGTTTTCCTTTTACAACTTCCACCATTTGATCCTTTGCTCTGTCCTCACTCTCCTCCTCTTTTTGATCTCCAATGTCATCCTACACACCACCATCCTATGTTGTCTAACTACACTTTCCCCTTCCACCACTTTGCAGTCTTTAATCTCCTTCAGATGAAGTCTTCTGCATAGGATATAATCTGCCTATGTGCATTTTCCTCCACTCTTGTATGTCAGTCTATGTTCCACCCTCTTCTTAAAATACGTATTCACCAAAGCCATGTCCATCCTTTTTGCAAAATCCACTATCATCTGACCTTCTTCATTCCTCTCCTTGACACCATACCTAACCATCACCTCCTTGTCTCCTCTGTTCCCTTCACCATCATGACCAGTTTCTGTCCCTTTGTTACACTGTGCATCACTTCATCCAGCTCATTCCAGAAATCTTCTTTCTCATCCATCGCACACCCAACTTGCAAAGCATTTGCACTAACAACATTCATCATCACACCTCCAATTTTTATCTTCATAATCATTACTCTGTCTGAAACTCTTGACATACTGTTCCTTTAGAATGACCCCTACCCCATTTTTCCTTCCATCCACACCATGATAGAACAATTTGAATCCACCTCCGATCCACCTGGCCATACTTCCCTTCCATTTGGTCTCTTGCATGCACAATATTTCAACTAACTCTCTCCCCTTACCAGTCATACTGCCATCATTCAAAGTTCCTACCCTCAGTTCCACTCTCTTTACCTCTCCTCTTTCCTCTGGACACATCTCCCCCCTCTTCTTCTCCCTATTTGGCCAACAGTAGTCCAATTTCTGCCAGCACACTGTTGGATAATAGTACTTTAGTTGGTTGTTGTTATCCTGGGACTCGACCGATCCGGTATGGAAATCTGTTCTGTTGTCTGCATATTGATCTGGCAAAATGTTTACAGCGGATGCCCTTCCTGACGTAACCCTCCCCGTTTATCCGGGCTTGGGACCGGCACAAATAAACACACTGGTTTGTGTGTCCCCTGTGGCTATGTTACCACACTGCCTGCCAATTATAAAAAAAAAAAATAGCATAATGCAGAAAATAATGTACATTAGTCAATAACAAAAGGCAGTTCACAAAAGCTTCATATAATATGTAAGCAAAATATACTTATGTCTACACCATTTAATTCGGCTCCTAAAGCACTTAAAATTTACTAATTCCATGACGAGTATGAATACTGACAGGTAATGGAGAAGGTCAAAGTTCCAGCTTACACATATATGGCCTTGGGTACTTTCTCATCCAGGTCTTCCATGAAAAATAAAACACACTATGGTGAAGACTTACTGCATGTCATTAATTTTGGTGGAATACAAAAGGGACATAATGTTTGGTACGTAGCTGGGAGAAAGGCATGTTTCTAAGCTCTTATTTCAAGCTAATGATACCTATTTAGCATAATTATTAAAAAGTTAATATGAAAAGCCTCATCATTAGTTGTGTGACAGGAATGTGGTGTCAAAGCAATGATTTCTCTTCCATGAATTAAATGTGGAATATTAATAATTTTGGCATGTATGTTATATCCTGTATTATACTTTATTGCGTTCTATCCTTTGTGGATGTGATGTATACACCTTACTTATCCAGGTGCCATATTAAATGTTTCAGTTATTCCCATGCCTTAAATGAATGCGATTTGTACTAAATACTTTTTTCCATTCTTTTGCAGTGTTAGTTTTGAGGATTTTTGGTAAACAGACCTTGAATTGTGAATTCCATGCATTTTTGATGTCCCAGTTTGACTTATTTGTTGGAATTCTAAATATTATATTCCAATTGATATTCAAAGCTCATAGAAAATTCATGTTTAATATTTTTCATGTTGTTTAGACATCCTTGAAAAGGAAGCTACATAGTTATCAATTGGGTTTCATTGCCTTTTTAATTGAAAAAAATCTATTTGAATAAACACCCAAGATTTTCATATTTATTGGAACAAAATGAACAATTTCTTAAATGATTATAAATATTTGGAACTCATGATTTATTGATTCCTTTGTTTTGATAAAATATTTTCCTGATATTTTTATGGAGTATCGTGTTTAATTCACTAAACGTGCAAATTTCATCCCAGCATGTTTTTATTGGTGATACTGAATATTTAATGTCTAAAATGCCCTGAGCTTCTTTGATCGTTCAATTATCCATCCATCCGTTATCCAACCCGCTATTTCCAAACTACAGGGTGACGGGGGTCTGCTGGATCCAATCTCAGCTAACATAGGGCGCAAGGCAGGAAACAATCCCCAGGCAGGGCATCAGCCCACCTCAGTTGTTCAGTTATACTCTTTATTAAATTACAACAAAATGGCACATTCTATATGTATACATGTTTCATAGTTCCCTGCACATTTGGGAATTTTTTGGATTTAGACCTGGAGTGAAATAAAATTTGACAATGTACTTTTTACATGAAGAGATACTATTGACAAGCCAGCCATCTCACAGATGTCAGAGAAATTTCAAAATACCTTGAAAAGTTCATTAAAAAAAAAATACAGTTATTTCTGTTATAAACCTACAGAAAATAGATATTGTGTTTTGCCAAAGTATTCAGTCCCCATGAAAGTCATCATCATTTTCTGCATGACAAGATATTTATACACATGTATATATTCATTATTTCAATGTGAATTCCTATGCTGTAACAATACATTTCCAAAGTCAAAATAAACCATTTTTTGTAGTTATTTAACTGAAGAAGAAAAACTCAAAAGTTAATATTTGTATAAGTATTTAAACCTCTGTGTTTTGGAATCTCCAGGTTTGCACAAATAACAAGTTAATTACAAATGGCAAAAAGATTATTTAACAGTCTTAATTAAACATAATTAGCTGATACCTTCTCTCTGTATATATAAAGCACACTTTGTATGGGCCATATTCTTTGTTGAGCACAAACTGCAAAAACTAAGCTAATGCAAGAAAGAAAGTCATTGAAGTGCACAAAGCAGGAAATGACTACAAATTAATATCGAGCAGACTGAATGCCTCAATAAGCATTGTTGGATCCATCATCAGAAAGTGGAAGGTTCATCACAGCACCCAGACTCTTACTAGAACAGGTGGTCATTCAAAATTAAACATCAGAACAAGATTTCGTCTGGTGAGAGACAGAGGTCATAAAAATCCAACCGTCACTTTTGGAAGTCTTCAAGACTCTTTGCCTGATACTGGAGTGAAGGTGCAGGGGTCCACAATTTCAAGATCTCTCCATAAAACAGGCCTTTATGGAAGGGGGTGGCTAGAAAGAAAGGTCCACATAAAAGCAGGTATGGCATGTGCTACAAAACATGAGAAATACCCAGTTAAGATGTGGGAGAAGGTTTTTTGGTCTGACGAGACCAAAATGTTTTGGCCAGACTTCATAGAGGTATGTGTGGTGTAAAACTAACACTACCCATGCCTCAAGAATTACCATACTTATGGTGAAATATTGTAGTGTCACCATCATGCTATGGGGATACTTTTCATGTGTGGGACTGGGAATCTTGTCAGAGTTGGAGAAACGATGGATGGACAGACATACTGCACAATATTGCTGGAGAAGTTGTTCCATTCTGCTATGAACCTATGGCTTGGGAGAAGATTCATCTTTCAACATGACAATGACCCTAAGCATAAGGCCAAAGTGACACTGGAATGACTCAAAAATAGAAAGGTGAATGACCATGTCAAAGCCCTGATTTTAACCCTATTGAGAATCTGGGGCACTATTTGAAAACTGCTGTTCAGAGGCACCATCACACTAACCTAGGAGAACTGTACAGATTCTGCTAAGAAGAATCACTCCTGAACAATATGCAGAACTGGGACATACTTATCCCAGAAGAATTAAAGCTGTTGTTGCTACAAAAGGGTTTTTGACAAAGTGTTAATGTGTGGCGTTTGAATACTTATGCAAACACTAACTGGAGCTTTTCTTCTCCAGTTAAATATGTAAAGAATTTTTTATTTCGACTTTGAATATGTATTGTTACAGATTAAGAGTTCACATTAAAATACTAAATGGATAAACGTGTACAAACCTCTTGTCATACAGAAAATTATGATGACTTGGGAATGGGATACTTGTTTGATTTCAAGTATTCTTAAAATGCTAATTTAGATAGCTCTTAAAGCTACAGTAATTTTTTCAGGAATTTGCACCTTAAAAGTAATATACTTTTGATGCCTTTACACATTTTTGATAGTACAGGTCAGTAATTTTTATCTTGAAATTTAAAATTTATGTGGTAGTTTTTAAGTAATTTCCTTGGAAGTGGATGATTGCTCTAATTAACTGTTTTTATTTTTGTAAGCACTAAAATAGTTTTCTTTTACAAGGTTTTTTACCCTTTGAAACATAACAACAAAAATAAAAATAATCAATTATTTTGTTGTTTTTATTTTTAACAAAGACAAATTTTAAATGCAACAATGAGGATTAAATAAACTTTAACACAGTGTAATCCTGGATTTTTGCCTAGTACAGGCACCCACATCATTAGTTAACCTGCCAAGAACTGCGTCATAGTGAGGAGTGTGTGTTCTCTTGATTAAAAATTCCTCTCTTAAGTCATTTTTACAGTGGTTTAGAAATAAACATACCACTTTTTTATATAGGGCATTTCTTTAGTTAACAGTATCAACAGGAGCCTTTTACATTCTTATTGTAAAATATATTGTGTGTGAGGGACAGTTGTACGTTACTGTGCTGATTGTACACTTGCTGTCCTAATTCTTCGTCTAGAAAGAACCACAGCTACACCAGAGAGTAGATAACACCCTTTTCCAGCTTGCTTCAAGTACTTTAATAGATTTGTATATGTAAGTGTATGTGTGGTTTTAAACAAAAATAAATCAATACAATAAGTGCACAAATACAAATGGAATACATATATGAACATGACTAATTAAATGTCAAAGTTACATAGTATTCAGGAAGAGCAATATTAAACATCAATTACTCAATTTTACATATTGTTTAATCAAACCAGTAGGTGGTACTATTAACCAGAATAAAAGGTACAGCGTAATGCCCAAGACAGCATTCGTTTACAAAAAAAAACGTTTAATACTGCAAAAATCAACACATTTTATTGTCTTGGAGCAAAGTAAAGTACAGCGCATCTCTCCCCAAAGGTTAACAGTGCACAGACATAACAATAAGTTCATTCGCAAACAGCAAACATAGCTATAATAGCGCTTTTGTATACTTGCCCTGAACATCAACATAAGTGGCAACATTAGCTAGATATTGTTACAGTGAACACTGCAAAAAAGAAACAACTTACTTTGTCAGTAACGCACAACACACAGTTACAAAAGGTAACAGCAAACTATAACTTGAAAAAACGCAATCAAGCAGGTAAAGACTATGAGTATGTTACAATTCAGGAACAAAACGCAGTGCATGCGCAATAGTCTTGTGGGGCGTGTGTTGCCTAGGTTCAGCATAAAGCAGGGAATTTTGTATAGTGTGTATGTGTACATGTTTGTATTTGAGAGAGATATTATTAGATATAGAAATATACACACTGCATACATCACCTGGTGTGGTGACATGTTCACTGATTTTTCAGGGCCTCTCAGGCTGTTTGTGATATGGAATGATAAGGTAACGTTGTGCTTTGAGGTTGCAAAGCTTTAAACCCTAGACCATGCTTAATGGAATCACTGCAGAAGGATTGTTCCCCAGTAAGTGTGAAATTTCATAACAGTTGTCTTACATTGAAAAATGTCTTTGGGTGTCAGGAAACTAGATTAAAGACCAATTAAATTCTTTTTCAGTATTTCGTAGACTGCTTGTGACAGCTTTACAGTGGCAGATAACAACCTTATCAATCATACTGAAATAGAATTCTGAAATCTCTGCATAAAATGCTTACATCCAAGTTGTTCAGCAGCATAAACAATGCAATGTTGATATGTTGAGCAAGTTAATCAAGTACCAACATAATAAAATAGCATAACGTTCTCAAAGTTTGGCCAATTCAGGTTTGAAGGTTAGACTGGAGGATATCCTGAGAGCCTTGTATGTAAGGCACCGAATGAACCAAACCTGGATGATGCACTGGTCCATCACAGACAGCATAACAATACATCTGATATTTCAAAATCTCTTTAAAATACAGTCTCTATTATGCTATGACTTGTTCTATTATATTTTAAAAAGTCAGGTTTTTTTTCTGCTTGTCTATTCTTTTTATTGTTTACCTATTTTGCTGAAGTCTTTATTCAAGACAGCGTACAGCATTTCAGATAGTTTGTTACATTTCTTTATTTTTTTTTTAATTAGAGCACAGGCAGGTAAAGTGATTTGCTCATTGCCACACACTATCATTAATGGGATTTGAACCCATAATTTTCTTTTTCTCTTGAATGGAATTTAAATCTTTTTTTCTTTTGTTTTTTTATTTTCTTGGATCGAGTTTGAAGTTATTGGTTTTATCTTTAATGTCATTATTATTTGTTTAATTAAGTAGTATGCCATTGTAATGCTCTGCTTTTTGAAATTAAAAAAAGAAAATATTGGCTCTATGGGTCTCTTTATAAAAACAGACCTACATCTGTGTATGCTGTTCTGTTTAATCCACTTTTCCTTTTTCATCCCAGGGGCAGCTCTACATTTGACTGGTATGAGTGAGATTGTACTTGAGAATGCTCTGGGATGGATTGGTGCTTTGGGGCTTAACAGGAGAGTGGAGTACTCAGAAAAATTCACAGTAGATTCTGGTTAAACATGTAAAGTCACACAGACAGTGACAAGCCCAGGTTTTTATTCCAGGTCCCTGTAGCCTTGAAACAGCAGCTACACTTTGTATTATAGTTATTATTATTTATTTATTATTATTTAGTGTTATTGTATGAATTTATTAGAAGGATTCTGTATTTAGTCATGCAAGCATGTTTCCTTTTCAAATCCTAGCAAATTTCTTACATCTAGTATGCATGCATTCAGCTAATCATATTTTAAGTTTGTTTTTTCCTCTTTGTTTCATTCTATAATTGATTACATTGTGATAGCTAGAGGCTATTGTTTCAGTTGCTTCAATTTTATTTACCATTCAGTGCTTGGGGGTAAAAAAAGCACAATTCTGTAAAGCATTGTTTCTTTCTTTTTCAGGTTTGCCTAAATTAGAGTTAGGAGAGATTGTTTTCCATTTTCATTTTAGTTTTTTTTTTTTCTTTTCACTTTTTGACTTTGCTTAAGCTGATGTGACTCATACAGGCTAACACACTAAGATTTCTAACAGACATTCTTGATAATATTATGTTAAAAGCCTCAACCATTGTCTTCTGTTTCCAGCTCAACATACTATAGTTGCCACGCTATCTGTTACACTTTGATCATGTAATGAGGGAAGGGGAGTGATATTCAAATGAAAATTTTTGTTTTTCTTTCTTGGCTTTATGAAATAAATGCTAGGTAAGTAACTGAATATATTTTGATGTGGAAGAAAAAGAGAAATATCCAAAGACTAAACCTAAAAGAGAAACAGATGCTCATTCTTCCAAATCTACATTGCAAAAGAAGACTGCATTTTTCAATACCCAGTCCTTCACAATGGAGTTTCCTCCAAAATATCTTTAAATATAGATGATCAAGACAAGAATATAAACAACAAGCAGTCTAAGTTTGCAGACGATACCAAACTAGGTGGAAGGGCGGATTGATGTAAAATCAGCTTCAGGAATTAGGACAGCATACAGGCTTGGGTAGATTAATTTTAATGCAAGTAAACGTAAGGTTTTGCACATGGGAAGTAGAAATGTTTGATTTGATTACACAGTGGGTGGTTTGAAACTTGAAAGTGCACTTAATGAGAAGAATCTAGGACTTAGTGGCCTTGTCACTATTTCTCTCAAAACACTGCATAGAAATGATAAAGAAAAATGATAGGAGATTATGCTTAAAATATATTTGGGGTGCATCATTATGTCAGTAGTAATAATTGATGATTATTGCCTTTGATATTAATATCAACTTACAACAAAATGAAATTTGCAAACTAAATATACTGTATTGTGTTTACACACAGTACAGTAGAACCTCTGTTGCAGGAGGAGACCATTTAAAAATTAGTTCATATTAAATTGGTAAAAATGAAAAACAGTGTTTAATAGTGTTTCTTTTGTATTTTTTCAATAAAGATACAGCACTAAATATACAGTTTGTCACTGTTGTTTAATGCAGTAAATTACTGATATAACAATATTTATATAATAAAATTTAAGTATAACACGAACAGTCCTTGTTTTTTTCAAAAAATAATGTTACTTCTGAAAAACCAGCCATCACTACCACTCACCATTCAAAAATGTAAAATGTTAGATTGGGGTTCTGCTCTATTAAGAAAACAAATGTTGCAGGTATATTCAAAATCAAAGCAGATAATGAAATTTTACACGACAGTAAGGTAAGATTAAGAAGTGAACTTGATATTTCTGGTATACTGTACATGTATGTAAAAACATTAAATGTAACAATGTGAATGAATTTCAAGCTCAAGCAGTATTTCGATAGTAACACACTGTTACCTGCTGCCACCAGACTCCATTCTTGAGCAGTGGCGTCCCCTTTCATTTGGAATTGACTGTAGTGAAAGGCACACTCATTTCAAGAATTAGCATTGCCAGCTTCTGCTTTACAGCATGTATTCCTCATCAATATAATGAAAAATTATGCTCACACATGTCTTATATGTCTGCTCAATCACATATTGGTCATAGCTGCATAAAGTGCTACTTGTTTTACTATACATCCTGCTTGATTTTGCCTGAAATTTGGAATAAAGTAAAGGCAACAGAATTTAAAAATAATTGCAGAGGAATGACTTTCTCTTACCAATTGTTGATCATCTTTTAAACTTTTGTTGTAAACAGGTTTAATTGGACCCTTGTCTTTTGATAAATTAAATGCTATATGGCTACTGTTATCTGATTTTACTTTTGAAACCTTGCTGCATACAGACATTTGTTATTGTAAACTAATTGATGGTTATCTGTGTCGCAGACCTAACATTACTGTGACTTCATGCTGCTTGCTTAGCATTCATGCACTCTTCATACTGGACTATGTGCTTGAATTTTAAATGGCTGTATAAATGTTTGCATGAAGTGGTTTACCAGTTTGCACAGTGTACTTTTGAAAACAAAATATTTCCAAATTACAGTTGATTCCCTTTTTTTTGGTACTTAAATGTCTAAAGCGTGTCAGGTGACCTAGGTTCAACATTACTTCTCAGTCTGGAAGCTGCTGCAAACAGAAAATAAAAATATGCAAGATGTTGTTTGGGATTAGACTCCTTAAAATGTGTTTAGCATTTAGTACATTGTTAGTCCTTTGATGCGATCCACAGGTGCAGTCATGCTTAGTGAATATGTCTGTGCTTGATTACAACACCCATTTGCTGGTTAGAGGAGTTTGTAATTGGAAAAGCTTGATCTCTGAGAGAACAGGAAAACTAAGTGGAATGCAGTAATCATCACTTTCAACGATTATTAAATCAGTTATAATTGTAATTACAAATAATATGTGATTAATTCTGCAGCCCTAGGTTATATAATGCAGTAGTGAGGCCAAACCTGGAGTACTGTGTACAGTTTTGTCCTTCATATTACAAAAAATAATGTAGCAGCACTAGAAAAAAGTCCAGAAGAGAATGACTAGACTGATTCCAAGACTGAGATTAGCTGTCAGGAGAAATTGAAGCAGCTGAACCTTTTCAGTTTAAGTAAACAGCGATTAAGACATGACATTAAATGTTTAAAATTATGAAAGGAATTAGTACAGTGGACCCCAGCTGTTACTTTAAAATAAATTATTCAACAAAAACATGGACACAGTTGGGAACATTTAAGGGTAGAATTGGCAAATATGTTAGTAAATATTTCCTCATGTGAAGAACCATAGACACATGGAGCAATTTACCAAGTATTGTGGTTGAGAGGAGGACTTTAGAAACCTTCAGATCTTGACTTGATGTTAGATTGAGCGATCTACAGTAGGTGAAGAGGACCGACTATCTTGTTGAGATGAATGGCCTCTTCTTATCACAATTGTTCTAATGCCCTAATGTTATAAAATGCTTATTTACCTCTTCATTAGGAACAGGTTTTGTAATATCTGTTATTTATCTGTGTCATGTGTAATGTTGATTTAAAAAAATACTGTACTGATAGCCCCATGCTGTTATTTTAATTCAAACTGTAAAGAGAATAAAATTGGTTCTGCTTCAATGTCCCAGTTATCTAAAGTCAATTTCAAACCTAGATTGTAGCAATGGCTGTAGGTTTTCTTTCCAACCAATATAATTACAAGCCAATCTTTATTATTAATGAAACTTAATATTTAATTCTGTCTCTTGTTATTACCCATATCCTCATACTGGATATGTCAATCTCACATGCTGGTACCTTGCTAATAATATAGACTTTACCTTCTCTAAAATGATAGTGCCTGGAGCAATTAGTAATATTCACTCCTTTAATTTTTTTTAAATATTATTTCTTTTGAAATTTCTGTTACAATTATTTTTTTATGAGCACACACTAATATAAATTGGAAACAATCTGTAATGGAATTAGTTCCTTTGTTGTTTTCCTATTCATAACTGACAACTAGTTAACTAAACATGTTAATTAAAACATGTTAATATAAACTGGTAATGAAGCTGTTTGAAAGTAAAAGAAGTAATGAAGTGTTTTAAATCCGAACATGCAAGTGAATAAATTAAGCTTACAACGATATGTTGCCTTAACAGCATTGATTGTCTTCTAATTAATAAATTAACTGGAATGATAACCAGCAGCCATGGTTGCCCTCCAGGACAGGTATTGAGAAGCTCAGTTGTTTATACTATAATCTCATCATTGTCATCTAGCAAAAATCTGATTCATGAACACTTTATGGTCATGTACTATATGTACAGTGCATCCGGAAAGTATTCACAACCCATCACTTTTTCCACATTTTGTTATGTTACAGCCTTACTCCAAAATGGATTAAATTCATTTTTTTCCTCAGAATTCTACACACAACACCCCATGATAACAACATGAAAAAAGTTTACTTGAGATTTTTGCAAATTTATTAAAAATAAAAAAACTGAGAAATCACATGTACATAAGTATTAACAGCCTTTGCTCAATACTTTGTCGATGCACCTTTGGCAGCAATTACAGCCTCAAGTCTTTTTAAATATGATGCCACAAGCTTGGCACACCTATCCTTGGCCAGTTTCTCCCATTCCTCTTTGCTGGATGGGAAGCGTCGATGCACAGCAATTTTAAGATCTCTCCAGAGATGTTCAATCGGATTACTCAGGATTGTCTCGAGGCACAAATAAGGGGAAGGTTACAAAAAAATTTCTGCTGCTTTGAAGGTCCCATTGACCACAGTGGCCTCCATCATCCGTAAGTGGAAGAAGTTCGAAACCACCAGGACTCTTCCTAGAGCTGACCAGTCATCTAAACTGAGCGAATGGGGGAGAAGGGCCTTACTCAGGGAGGTGCCCAAGAACCCAATGGTCACTCTGTCAGAGCTCCAGAGATCCTCTGTGGAGAGAGGAGAACCATCTCTGCAGCAATCCACCAATCAGGCCTGTATGGTAGAGTGGCCAGACGGAAGCCACTCCTTAGTAAAAAGCACATGGCAGCCCTCCTGGAGTTTGCCAAAAGGCACCTGAAGGACTCTCAGACCATCAGGAACAAAATTGTCTGGTCTGATGAGACAAAGATTGAACACTTTGCTGTGAATGCCAGGCGTCACATTTGGAGGAAACCAGGCACCGCTCATCACCAGGCCAATACCATCCCTACAGTGAAGCATGGTGGTGGCAGCATCATGCTGTCGGGATGTTTTTCAGTGGCAGGAACTGGGAGACTAGTCAGGATAAAGGGAAAGATGACTTCAACAATGTACAGAGACATCCTGGATGAAAACCTGCTCCAGAGCGCTCTTGACCTCAGACTGGGGCGACGGTTCATCTTTCAGCAGGACAACTACCCTAAGCACACAGCCAAGATATCAAAGGAGTGGCTTCAGGACAACTCTGTGAATGTCCTTGAGTGGCCCAGCCAGAGCCCAGACTTTAATCCGATTGAACATCTCTGGAGAGATCTTAAAATGGCTGTGCATAGACGCTTCCCATCCAGCAAAGAGGAATGGGCGAAACTGGCCAAGGATAGGTGTGCCAAGCTTGTGGCATCATATTCAAAAAGACTTGAGGTTGTAATTGCTGGCAAAGGTCCATCGACAAAGTATTGAGCAAAGGCTGTGAATACTTATGTACATGTGATTTCTCAGTTTTTTTATTTTTAATAAATTTGCAAAAACCTCAAGTAAACTTTTTTCACGTTGTCATTATGGGGTGTTGTGTGTAGAACTCTGAGGAAAAAAATGAATTTAATCCATTTTGGAATAAGGCTGTAATATAACAAAATGTGGAAAAAGAGATGCGCTGTGAATACTTTTCAAATGCACTGTATCTTATCACTCAATTAATGTTTTTATATATATGTTTTATATATGTTTTGTTTATTTTAATTTTATTGAATTTTTAAAAATCAAATAACACCATACACAGCTTGAGTTTTACAAAAAGAAAAAAAGAAAAAGGTTCAAAATGAATCAAACAAATTTTATCTTATTCAGATTATGAAAACAGTTTTACTCTGTCTCAACTGTTATCTTCATTAACTTTGCAGTGGCGTGCTATTGATTAAAAAAGATGAACACAATGAAAACCCACAAGGAGCTTGGCTCCCTTAAGACCATTTGACTCTACTAATTATGAGTTTCTGATAAAGTATAACAAAAGTGGTATTAGAAAATATTCTGCAACCTTGAAGGCAAACCTAATAGGGCTACTGTGTTTTCTTCTTAATACTAGTTGAAATACCCAGCGTTGTCCAGGAGGAAAATAACGTTTTTTTTTTTTTTAATTGTTGTTTGAGAAAAATAAAATAAAAAAACCCCACAACTTTAAAAATAAATTAACAAGCAATGAAGACTCACTAATGTGCTTGTCTTGTAGTCTTGTGTATATGTTATCATCCAGTTGACACTTGGAACCGGCCAACTCTATTTAATTTCAAAAGCAACAGGGGCGTGGTGGCTCTCAAACATAAAGAATGATGGCAGTCAACTCCAGTTCGACCTCTGGTGGTCGTTCCGAGAGTCAACTGGAAGATAACCCTACCCAGAAGGGGGTGGGTTAGGGTTGATTTCACCCTGCAGTATTTTTAGTTGACCATTGAGAAATGTGTACCAAGTTTCATGAAAATCGCTACCAGCCGTTCAGAAGTGATGCTGGAACATACATACACACACATATATATTGACTTTTTATATATATATTATGAACACTGTAATAATTATTGAATGATTGAGCCTGTAAACAATAAATACAGATTTTTGTTTCATTGCATTTTTGTTTGTTTTTATCTTTAAAGTTATTTGCACTTCATCGATACTAAATATTTTTATTATAGGTTACAGGTCTATAGTTATAGTTGGATGTTTTCTGATACTATATAAACACAAAGATTTACTGACATTCCCATCCATTGATTTATAGTATAACATGATCATGTCCACATCTTCAAGATATTGTAATTCATTTAGTTATTTGCGACTCTTGGCACCTGAGGCTCAGCAGGCTCTTCTGCTTATAAAGATATATTTCATTTCTTTTAGATTCATTTCAGCATTTATCTTGTTTTTTTCCTCTGTTGTTTCCCTTCAAATTTACAAGCATCAGTGCTTTCTCCAGGAGGCCTTTTTTTTCTTTCATGTTGTTATCTAACTTTAGCTTGACTGCAGATGATTACAGTGTATATTTGGGTTTAAACTGATCAAAAATCAACTGACTGTGCACTATAGTTTTCAGAAACATTTTTTTTATTTGGTCAGCTTTATCTATCATCCATAGTCTCACAAATGCTGGCTCTGACAAAATAAAGTCTTTTTGTAGCATTTTGATTATACAAAACTATTCAAGATTTGCAATTAATGTTTTTCCTTAATTAGAATGAGTGAATACAGTCTTGCACTTTACTTTTTCAACAACAAAAAATGTTTTTTCAGAAAATTACATGCAACAGAAACGTATAAATACCAAAACGCCCAAATGTGGTAGGAAAGAATGTCTAGTGTTCACTGTTATTTACAGATTTAGCCCATGTCCTGCATGTGATATGTTTTGCTACAGCCTCTGACACACACACACCAAAGTTCATATTGGGGCAGTAAAACTGTGTTTTTTTGCAGATTTTTCTTCTGCTGTTTTTCTGTTGCTTGAACATGAGAGTGTAGAATGTCAGTGCCTGAACTGCACCACCAATGTTCCCTTATGTTGTTGTAGACTATCACAGTGCAAGGCTTAATGACTTCCACATTTCCCCTGACACGAATGTTGACATTGTATTGTGAACAGTGCTTCAGAGGCTAAAGTCTTTCTACTTGATTGCAATCGTTTTACCTTTTTTGCCATGCATCTACTTGCATCCTACTTCAGCCTTACGCTACTGACGTCATCAGATATATCATATTGGTTCAGCTGTACAGTGACTTATGCATCAGTTTCACTATCCGTGTCATCTGATAACCAATTCACATACTCCTCACTATAGCTTGATTCAACTATTTGTTCAGTTTGAGTTTGCTGTAAAACTGGCTTTACAGACTTTCATTTACACACCATTGTGTTTTAGTTGAATACTCTGCATCACACATTAATATTAATGAATTACTTTATTGTGGCAAAACACATAGAAATATTCCTGATTTTTTGCAGCATGATTGTATTTTTTCAACTTGAAGTTGAAAGAATCCTACCCTGAGACTTATTTGTGTTTTAACACTTGCTACATGCATTATTACACATTACCTAAAATTCTGAGTCAGAGTCACACTCAGGGTTAACGCCAAGGTTAATATTGGTTAATTTCTGTGTGGCATGGTGATATAGTGTTTAGTGGTAGTGTCTCATGCATCCAGTCTGTTTACTTCCTGAGTAAGGTTTGCCCACCCTCATTATTTCTTCTTGTGTTATTTTCCATCTATAATTAGTAAGCCCAAATTGTCCTTGTATGTATAACAGTGTGTGTACATGACTGTGTCCTAAAATGGACTGGTGAGCATCCAAGATTTGTCCTTTATCTTACCCTGTGCTGCCAAAAAACACCTCGTCTTCACCGACTCTAGATGCATGGCTGACGAAGTTGCGACTTTTTCTTTAAAATGATTCCAGGATTTATAGAAGCATGAAGAGCTATTACATTGTTTACGGGAATAACAATAAGATCAGATAATGTGGTTGAGGGTATCCGTTGCATTTCTACTTTACACCCACAAGGAATGGAGTATGCTTAACAATCTTCCATTGCCAGCTGTCCAGTAAGCATGAGCTGGGACTGCCACACATAAAGGTGCTCTGTAAGATAAGGTTTGATGGTGCACAACAAAACATTTGTGTAAAAATGAGCAGGCCAAATTTTTGTAACAATAATAAATGTCGAGCAGCTCTGTATTACAATGGTAACACTGCTACCTTGCAATAAGGTGACTTGGGTTTGTCCTGGCAGCTTCTTGCATGGATTTTGTGTGTTCCCCCAATGTCTCTGTGGGTTTCCACCTGATGTTTCTGTTTTCTTCAACAGTGCAAAGATGTGCACGTTAAATAGGTATGTGTGTTTTTTCACTCTGTGATAGGCTGGTACTCTGTCCAGGTTTAAGCCTGATGATTGCTGGAATCATCTCCAGCTGTCATGTGACCATGCACTGGATAATCAGGTTAAGTTTAGATGTTTGGATAGATAATGAATGTTTATTTAAAAATGTTCATTATCCAGAAAGCCAAATTCACAAAAATTTGCAAGGGGTCATGGTAAAACAGCACAAGAAATAGTGGTCAAATCTGAAAATAGTAGTCAAGAAGCAGGAAAGTGTGGCCATAAACAGGAATCAAAACAAGAACCAAAAACATTTTCTGCGGTTGTCTGTATTATTTCAACATCTGTATAATGCAGAAAATTTGAACACTAGTAAAATAAATTATATTCTGTGGCCCTCATTGATATCAAAGCAGAGGAGTGAAATACCCTTTTAATAAAGCATCTCTGGATCGGTTCGCAGCTGAGTGTGAAGCGGCTGTGTTGGGAATCAGCACCATCAAATCTGAGACCATGGTCCTCAGCCGGAAAAGGGTGGAATGTCGTCTCAGGGTTGGTGGCAAGATACTGCCCCAAGTGGAGAAGTTCAAGTATCTCGGGGTCTTGTTCACGACTGAAGGAAGAATGGAGCGTGAGATAGACCGGCAGATTGGTGCGGCGTCCACAGTGATGTGGGCTCTGCATCGGTCTGTCATGGTGAAAAAGGTGCTGAGCCGTAAGGCAAAGCTCTCAATTTACCAGTCGATCTACGTTCTTACCCTCACCTATGGTCATGAACTATGGGTAGTGACTGAAAGAACGAGATCGTTCTGAGTTTCCTCCGCAGGGTGTCTGGGCTTTCCCTTAAAGATAAGGTGAGAAGCTCAGCCATCCGAGAGGAACTCAGAGTAGAGCTGCTGCTCCTCTGCATCGAGAGGAGTCAGATGAGGTGGCTCGGGCATCTGATCAGGATGCCTTCTGGACGCCTCCCTGGTGAGGTGTTCTGGGCACGTCCAACCGGGAGGAGGCCCCGGGGAAGACCCAGGACACGCTAGAGGGACTATGTCTCCTGGCTGGCCTGGGAACACCTTGGGATTCCCCCAGAAGAGCTACATGAAGTGGCAGAGGAGAAGGAAGTCTGGGCATCTCTGCTCAAGCTGTTGCTCCCGAGACCCGATCTTGGATAAGCGGAAGAGGATGGATGGAAAAAGTAATATGATATATATTTTCTGTCCATCTGCTTGTGGAAATTGATTATTAAAAGAAACAGAACCTTGAAATCATAGTTTTATTACCTGGGAATGACATTGCACAGGTAGCCTACCCCTTGCCATTCCCCAGCAACTGCCTTTTCCATTTATGCTTAGCCTACAAATTATACTTTTTTAGGGATTGAACTTGTTACTGTGCTGGACCAGTGCCTACATTTATCAAGCACCTCATAGTTGGGAAAACAATCCTAATCGATTTAAAAATCTCAATGATGGAAAAATATGAACGTAATCTCTATTTAGTTTCTCAAATAACATATCTGCTATCTTCAGGCATATAAATATTTATTAAAAATGTTCATTTTGGAATGTTAGATTAACATTTACTATATAGTATCAAATTTAATGTCCCCCCATTCTGGCCAATCAGCGATTGGTTTTACAGGATGCCCCTCCTGGGAGTGAGTATAATAGTTGGTTTGATTGCAGCTCACGAATAGCACTGCTAATTATTACTTGTCATCTCTTTGTATGGTTTGATAGACTTGATCACAATCGAGTTTACACCGTTTTTAAATGTGATCCACTAGTATCTAATCACAAGAGAAAGAGTCTCTAAACCCTGAGTCAGGCGCTAGGCTTGCTCTAATTGACTACTACTTGTGTCAGATGTTCTGTGCAAATTGTGTTGATTTGAGTGTATGCGTATTTTTTCTTGTATACCTGGATTACTGCGTAATTACTGGCAACAATGGTATAATGTGGCTACCACAGTATACACAACTGTTATACATAATGCACAATATTTCCTGTAGTAAGATCTGTCCCTTGTCAAATGAATTCAGAGTTCACTTGGTATCGCGCCAAAACCTTGTCTCTAAAGGGCCTTGATCTGGTTGTTTCAGTCTGCACAGTAGTGAAGATCACATTTTTCTAAACTAATTGGACTATGGGAGAAATTGCTTGAGAGTTTGAAACGACCACTCCAAATGAAGTAGGTGTGAAAACAACTTTCAATGCGCTGATCTTCTGCTTACACCTCTTTTTTTTTTTAACTTGAGACAAGGGTTGCTCTAAACATCTCCCAAAATCGTGTTGGAGGTCAGTCCCCTGGGATAGACAGGATAGATGCAGTAGATGAAACGAGAGTTCTGCGGAATTTCTTTCTATCCTGAGGAAATGCACTGACTGTTCTGACTTTTCCTGCACTATTATTTTATTTGTATCAAGTCAGCTTTTTAAGGCACTGAAACATTCATTTCTTTTATTTGTCCAAGTTTATTTTTTTAAGTCAACGTGTAACAAGAAAACAAAAAGGCGTAAAAGTGTTTTAAGCACCACAGAATCCATTTTACTCAGAATAAATATTTATATTTCATTTTAATTTTGCAACTACCATGCCCAAATGTTTTGTTGTCAGTTGTAAATATAATAAATCTGTGCTTTAATTTTCCTAGTACAAAGTGATTTTTTGTTCTAAAGATGGTTGTAATTATATTTTACAGCAATTTACCTTTCACATATATATATTACAACACAAGTTTAGACATGGTTAACAGTACAAAAAAACTGAGACATACTGTACTGTAAATTTGTAAAGTTGACGTGTTGTGGCATTTCTAGAAAAAATAAAATCTAAAGCTTGCATATTTGCTTTAATTTTAAGAACATTCAAAATATTTCATGAATGTTTATGTTGAGTGTTACCAGTGTTATTTCTTCATTGTTGGGTTCTTATAATGGAAAAGTTGACAAGTGTTCTTTTTCATGACACCCTGACAAAACAGTGAGATGCTGTAAAAGCAAAAATTTATATGGTACAGTCATTTGTTCATTTATACTGTTTGTTAATAAGATATTTAAAGCTTGTGCACAGTTTAGAAAGATATACCATCTGTGCTAGAAATGAAAATAAAACATTGCATATTTATATTTAACTTCATGAGTCATTTTAAGTCAATACTCTATTTGCAAACAACATTTTATCTGAGATTAAAGCAAGTTTCCAAGTTTACATATGTATTAGGATCACAGGCACATTCCTGCCTCTGTCAGATAATAATAATAATTGTTTACATTTATATAGCGCTTTTCTCACTATTCAAAGATAGATGAAGATAATTTGTGGCCAACGTACAATACAATACAATACAAGCTATTTTCTTATAGCGCTGTTCACGGAGTGCAGGCATAAAGCACTGTGAACAAATCCTCAGGAAAAATACAAGTATATATTGTACGAATTACTTAATATAGAATTAGTACATATGAAAATCCAGTACTGTTGAAATGCGCAGAAAATAAAGTAGAAACTGATTAACATAAGTGTAAACCAGCAGTATTGGTATATTAATTAATGGAGGAACTATGGCTTCTTAACAATCCAAAATTTGAAATTTATAAAAGAGAAAATGAAGGACAAAGTCACAGTCCTGGAGACCTCTGCCAACTAGCCACCCAAGTCCTCCTGGTTATTCAATAGTAGAGTTTGTGCTTCACTATTCAATCTGATGAGAGAATCTTTTCAACCAATGATTACAGTGCTTTTTTCTATCTGAGATGACCTTTCCATAGATAGTAGAGCAGTGGCACCAAATGCTACATCAATATTCTGAAAAGACAAAAAGAATAGTGAAGGGTTAGTAAGGTTATATAAATATTGTATTACTTATATTTCTGTACAAATGACTAACCATGGCCTTGGCCTTTTAAGGCTTTATATGTTAAACGAAGGATTGGAAAATTAGCCCTATGCTTAACTGGGATGCAGTACAGGGACTAGATAACTGGAATCATGGGTTTGTACTTTCTGGTTCATGTAATAATTCCTGTAACTGAAAGCTGCATAAAGAACAATTTAAACAGCCAATGAATAATGCATTTCAATAGTCAATCCTACTAGAAACAAATGCATGAATTAAATTGTCAGTATCCTACATATTTTATAGTCTTAATTGTCCAACTTTTTTACAATAGAAATCATAGAGATCATTTTTATTGTGTGTTTTAAACTTTTATAATAAACAAGATATCCCTTAGCAGGACACTGCCATATTTCAAAGTTGTTTGTGTACATTGTAATGAACTCAAAACTCAATCAAAAGCAATGGTGTCATTTTTGCATACCCAAGGGTGTTGTCTTTCAAATAAAGTGTTAATGTTGCCTGCTCTCTTTCATTAATAAAATATATAATTTAGGTTAGATTAGATAACCTTTATTAATCCCAAGGGTAAATTCAAATATTTGCACACACATGTACAGGTGCTGGTCATAAAATTAGAATATCATGACAAAGTCAATTTATTTCAGTAATTCCATTCATAAAGTGAAACTTGTATATTAGATTCATTCATTACACACAGACTGATGTATTTCAAATGTTTATTTCTTTTAATTTTGATGATTATAACTGACAACTAATGAAAGTCCCAAATTCAGTATGTTGGAAAATTAGAATATCAATTAAGACCAATGCAAAAAATGATTTTTAGAAATGTTGGCCAACTGAAAGGTATGAGCATGAAAAGTATGAGCATGTACAGCACTCAATATTTAGTTGGGGCTCCTTTGGCCTGGATTACTGCAGCAATGCGGTGTGGCATGGAGTCGATCACTGCTCAGGTGTTATGAGAGAGAGCCCATGTTGCTCTGATAGTGGCCTTCAGCTCTTCTGAATTGTTGGGTCTGGCGTATTGCATCTTTCTCTTCACAATACCCCATAGATTTTCTATGGGGTTAAGGTCAGGCGAGTTTGCTGGCCAATCAAGAACAGGGATACCATGGTCCTTAAACCAGGTACTGGTAGCTTTGGCACTGTGTGCAGGTGCCAGGTCCTGTTGGAAAATGAAATCTGCATCTCCATAAAGTTAGTCAGCATAAGGAAGCATGAAGTGCTCTAAAACTTCCTGGTAGACGGCTGCGTTGACCTTGGACCTCAGAAAAAACAATGGACCAACACCAGCAGATGACATGGCACCCCAAACCATCACTGACTGTGGAAACTTTACACTGGACCTCAAGCAATGTGGATTCTGTGCCTCTCCTCTCTTCCTCCAGACTCTGGGACCTTGATTTCCAAAGGAAATGCAGAATTTACTGAGAACATAACTTTGGACCACTCAGCAGCAGTCCAGTCCTTTTTGTCTTTAGCCCAGGCGAGACGCTTCTGACGCTGTCTCTTGTTCAAGAGTGACTTGACACAAGGAATGCGACAGCTGAAACCCATGTCTTGCATACGTCTGTGTGTGGTGGTTCTTGAAGCACTGACTCCAGCTGCAGTCCACTCTTTGTGAATCTCCCCCACAGTTTTGAATGGGTTTTGTTTCACAATCCTCTCCAGGGTGCGGTTATCCCTATTGCTTGTACACTTTTTTTCTACCACATCTTGTCCTTCTCTTCACCTCTCTATTAATGTGCTTGGACACAGAGCTCTGTGAACAGCCAGCCTCTTTAGCAATGACCTTTTGTGTCTTGCCCTCCTTGTGCAAGGTGTCAATGGTCGTCTTTTGGACAACTGTCAAGTCAGCAGTCTTCCCCATGATTGTGTAGCCTACAGAACTAGACTGAGAGACCATTTAAAGGCTTTTGCAGGTGTTTTGAGTTAATTAGCTGATTAGAGTGTGGCACCAGGTGTCTTCAATATTGAACCTTTTCACAATATTCTAATTTTCCAAGATACTGAATTTGGGACTTTCATTAGTTGTCAGTTATAATCATCAAAATTAAAAGAAATAAACATTTGAAATACATCAGTCTGTGTGTAATGAATGAATCTAATACACAAGTTTCACTTTTTGAATGGAATTACTGAAATAAATCAACTTTGTCATGATATTCTAATTTTATGACCAGCACCTGTATTGAAGTGAGTAACATGTTATACATCTGAGTGAATCTGCTTTTATCAAAGATCACAGCAGTGATGTGCCACATACAGTGAAAGAGTCATTATCATTGAATAGCTGAATAATATATAGTTGTGCATGATTGGTCACTTGTGCTACATGTCACAGCTGTGCGTAAAACTAAGGAAATATATTGTGTATGCCACAGCTAACCTTTATCCATGTTATGCACTTTTTAAGTAATAGGTTTTTTAGTAATGGTCTGATAATGTACACTTTTAGTGCATCAGGAACTACTGTACGCCATTTGGTAATGATCTATTGATAGTACTAAGAATGTGTGCTGCCAGAACAACTGTTAAGCTTTTTACTAATTTAGTTGGTACTGGGTCATTGGAATAAATAGTAGTTTCATTTGAGAAATTAAACTATTGTCTTGCTGTTCTGTTGCCAATTTAAAATTATTTAAGTGGTGTGTTGCACAAGACAAGGAGGAGGTTGCTAATCTAGTACTAAGTTGGTGAGGTGATAATGAGATCTGAGATCTTATACTGTCAATTTTATAATTAAAGAGGTTCATTAAACCTGCACTGCTAATATCAGTAGGTATTTTGCATTGTTGTTCAGAATTCCCATTTGTTAGATTAGCCACTGTCCTAAACAGTTCACAAGGATTATTACTGTTATTATATATTAATCTACAAGTTTGTTCATATTCTAGCACCCATAAGAGTTCTGAGAAACATAGGAGAGAGATTAGACTGTATAAAATATATAATAAACATTGCATTTGCAAGCAAACAGTCTGCCGCTAAATTCAATGGCCAGGTCAAAACAACAGAGCATGTACAATTGTGTTATTTTGGGATAAGGTTTGTATAAATACTACCTTGCTTAATTTTTATTTGGGAAAAGTCAATTTTTAACCATCTGAGCCTAACTATAAAATAGCCAAGTTGCTATTTTTTTTTAATATATGAAAAGAGAATGGCAATCTAGTGTTTACTGAAGGTTTAGAATTTTTAGGTTTCTCTTCATTTGTTATAATTCTTTCAGTATCTTTACAGAGTTCATTACAGTGGCACAGTCATAAAATGGACCTTGCAATGTCCTAGGCATGGTAGGAAAGCACACATTCACTCTGGTGATGCACATTATCATACAAAGGGTAAAATGAGATCTCCCGCTAGTGACATTGTGACATATTTATATAGACAGTGCCCTGCAAGTCATTACTCCATGGGAGCTTAAGAAAAGGTTTTAGGGTACTATTTGGAGGCCAGTGCAATTTCTCCAGACAAGTTCAGGGTGGTCCAGATCTAATTATGCAGATCCAGATTGTCTGGATGACTTTGATTTATGCGGGGACGATTCCAGTTCAGCGCGAAGATGATTCTTCACATCGTCAGTTCGCACACTTCTTGATGGTCCAGGATTTTTCGGGTGATTTTCTATGTAATAAACTTAATAAGATATAGCGTAATGAAAATTGCGTAATTAGATCTGGACCACCCTATAGTTGGGAGTACATGTTTGCAAAAAGGAATATATGGGTTCCTTCTGAATATGATGGAGTACAGGCAGCCTTGACTAGTACCTGATGCTTGATTAATTGATGCTTGGACTTTTACATTTGTATTTGGGCTCTGGAATGCAGAGCTGTAGGTTTGTTTGGCTTGTATGTATTTGTTAATTTATTTAGTAAGGTAGTGTTCTTTCTTCTGTCATCTCTCCCTTCACTTATTTTTATCCCTGTGCCTAATTCCCTTCTTGTTTTTATAGCAAGGAATTAGAGATAATTGTTAGAAGAATCTTGCATTGCCACCTTATCTGCAATTACAGGTTCAGTTAACACATTATCATTATGCAACATACACATGCCTAATTTTTTTTATTTACATTAACCTTAAAACCACAGCATTGTCTGGGCCTAAAATCAAAAGACAGATTTGATTACATTATCTTCTGTATATCTTCAATTTTGAGGTGGCTGGCAGTGATAGCTCAGGGCCATGTACACTTCTCTTGAATTTAAGAATCAGTTAATACTTTAAAATAAACGCTTATGGACACAGCTTATTGTAGGAGACCACTGTAATGGTCTGGATATGAATAAACAGATACATTCTGCAATTGCCCAAAACCTGTCCCATATTAATTTAATTATTAGCTGAGCTATTAATACACTGGCCTTACAGTAAGTAGTTTATCAGCTAAAAAGCCTGTGGTGTTGCAGCCCCATAACCCATACTGTAAACACCTGTTGTCTTATTGTGCAGTGAATAATTAATATAAATACACTTAGATCATTCACATACAATCTCAAATTTGTTTTCTTCAGCACTATATTATGAAACCTAAAAGTTCATAAATTGCAAGAGTTGTTGCTGTATTTTCATAAAGTTCCAAATTTTTCTTGTTTACTGTTTAACCCAAGCACATTGTACAGATGACAAAGTACTAGGTCCATTTGTTTGTTCGTCCAAACCACATTACTCAGATTAACAAATCTCAAAAGTGGTCAAAATATAGTACATATACAGTAGCTGATAGTATTTTTATTACATAAACGTTTGTGAAGTTAGGTTTTTTTTTTTTTTTCTCTCCTAACTTTCAGTTTCATTATCTGAGCGGTAAATATACAAGCTATAAAGACCTGGACATTGACACAAATTAATGAATCCTGAGAGGCCTGGTCTCCAATAGAAATGAAATTTTGCTGTACTTCCTTTATATGCCCAGCTTTGTGTCCCAATAAATTATTGACAGTATACTAATAATCCAATTCTCTATCAGTCACTCAGAATATGGAAACAGTGCAGCAGTCACTTTAAGACAGAGAAGCTTTTTAAAGCTCCTTTTCAACACAATTTTTTTGTTTGCATGGAAAGAATTAAACAAGATGTGACTAGATGGTCTACCCTCCAACTTATGTTAGACGGGAGAATCAGCATTGTTGAGATTGTTGAGCTCCTTCCCAAGCTGCTATTCCTATTTCAAAGCATGCCCATATACATTAACAAATCTTTTTTTAAGAAGTTTGACTCAATCATAACTTCATTTATTTAGAATTTGAAACATCCCTGTATCCAAAGGTCAACTCTACAGCAACTTAAAGCAGAAGGGGGCATGGCACTACCCAACTTTTGATTTTATTACTGGGCAGCAAATACACAAGCTATAAAGACCCAGACATCAACATTGATGAGTATCTACAAGCCTTGTCTGCAATATAAATAACGTTTTGCGTTACAGTACTTCTTTATATTCCCTGCTCTGTGCCCTAGTTAATACAAACTACCATCATTACACCAAAAATCCAATCACCCTTCATTCTCTCACACTTTAGAACCAATGTAACTTTAAAACAGTAAAGCTTTTATTTGTTGCACCTCTACATAACAACCACCTTTTTCCACCCTCTCAAATATATACACTATTCAGTGTCTGGAACATGTACGGGATTAAAACAAAGACTTGGCTTCTAGCTTCAGAATTAAAGGTTTTTTTTATAGTTTAAGATAATTGCTTGCTTTCCTTGAACCCATATAAGCATGTTTTTTTTTAATATTATTTTTAATATTCTAAATATTATAATATTTTTTAGAATATTATTCCCTATTTCTGATTATAGTTTCAAGAAATGTTCCATGGGATAGAAATAAGACTTATTGGTCTGTCATTAGTAGGATCCATTAGTGTATTAGAATCACATTTGCAACTTTCTAGTCGTTAATACCACACCCACCATAGGATTACCAGAATATGCTGAGTAAACTTTAATAAAAATGTCTTCCCTTTATTTCAGTACTATTGGTAGCACTAGTATTAACTGTTAAATAATGCTACTAAATGACACTCCAATACTTTGTGACAGCTCACCATCATCATAACTTCCAATATTAATAACTCTTTTTTCTTCTGCGTATTTGGTTCAAAGTTTTTGCTACTGTGAGAAAGTTATTTTTTGCTTTGCCATAGATCATCTAATTATTTTCTAGTTATTATATTCTGTCTTGATATCTTTTAAATATCTTTTCAGACTTCTGGCATCATAAAGTCATAATAAATAATAAATATAGTTAATCATATATTAGACAAATGGTCCCAAGCACAATTTTCTTTTTTCTTTACCCGTCTTCTTGTTATGAGATGTTCTATTACCACTGACCAGCAGTACACATATAACCCTTTGACATTAGGACTTGTGTTCTTTGCGAATACCCACTAAATGTTTTGTTACGCTGGCCTATCATGATTATCGCGGTACACTTAGTGTGGCCCCACTTAAAATGCAATTGCACTGCAGCATTACTGCTAAAACGGACAATTGGACAGGCTGATTCTATTTGTCACCCATGTTTCCATCTACAGACTTGCTTAATCAAGCCTGTGGTTACATTAGCAGATATAGTCACAAGGCTAGTACCAACCTTGGTCATGTTAACATCATATATTATTAAGAGCTGACCCAGTAGCACTTTTGGTAGTACCACAATATCCTAAGTTCAAATCCTGTGTCTGGACATTGTGTGGAGTCTGCCCTGTCTGCATGACTTTTCCCTCTGGGTAGTTTTGTTCACTGTGTTTTTTCTCCTGCATCCTGAAATACATTTATTCTAATCAACTGACTGTTTCAGATTGCCCCTTCTGTAACAGTGGCTTTTGCCCTGTGATGGACTCATGTCCTGGTGAGGACTCTAGATCCTTATAAGCCTGAACTGGATTAAGGATGTTTTAGAATATAATCCATCTAAAACATAAATGAATATAATCCATCCATCCATTTTCTAATCCGCTGAATCTGAACACAGGGTCACGGGGGTCTGCTGGAGCCAATCCCAGCCAACACAGGGCACAAGGCAGGAAACAATCCTGGGCAGGGTGCCAACCCACCGCAGGACACACACAAACACACCCACACACCAAGCACACACTAGGGCCAATGTAGAATCGCCAATCCACCTAACCTGCATGTCTTTGGACTGTGGGAGGAAACCGGAGCGCCCGGAGGAAACCCACGCAGACACGGGGAGAACATGCAAACTCCACGCAGGGAGGTCCCGGGAAGCGAACCCAAGTCTCATAACTGCGAGGCAGCAGCGCTACCACTGCGCCACCGTGCCGCCGCGTTTTAGAATATAATGTTTTGTGTTATTCAAATATTGTGGTGGTAGTCTAGCAACCCACACTTTGTTTCCATCTTAGATTTTAAGTTAACTATATAGAACTGGAGCTTATTGCGACCCTGTTCTATTAAGCAAACAATTCTGCATAAAAAAGTATGATGTACTATGTTAGATTTTGAAAAAAATGTGTAACTTAGTTTAAATTATAAAATTTTTTGGTATTTGTTTTCAAAGTCAGTACTTTTCTTAAGAATGGATAATTCTAAAAAATACTTCAGCCTCTTCTTTTCATGTGCTACTTCTATGTCTTCTTCTCATGACACATTTTTTGCTTTTGTACCTTCAGTTAAGCCTTGGTCTCTGACCAGAACTCTACATCATAAGCTCTTTCTTCCAAGGTCCACAACTTTCATCAAGTTCATTACTGAATTAAAAACAGGCTGACATATTCTTGCCTTTGCTTGTTTTCTGACCTTTCCTGACAAAAACAGCGTGCACAACAGGCTTAATGTTAAGATTGCTCCGTTTGTCGTATGTTTACTTTATTCCATACTGTTTGTGGAGGTTTTGTGAGCAAGGTAAATTGCCATACTATAAATGACCATGATAAAGAGGCTGAGGCATGCTTAAAGGATTTTTCACATCATATGAGCATTCTATTATGACACAACTTCATTTTGCATATTTACTCTGTTGTCCTTGTCCCTGTCACTCTCCGTCTCTCATCTGTATTTGCCAACTCCATGAGCATCATTTGTTTTATCTTTTTTTCTTGGTTTGGTTCATACACCTCCTTTGTATTTTGAAGGATGCATAAACTCCCTTATGCACTGGTGTTGTTTTTTTTTTTATACATAATTCTGTTTACTTTATACACACACACACATAATTGTACATCACAAAATAAATGATGGAATAAAAAAATAAAACACTTGAATGTTACAGATGACTAGCACTTGGCTGGCTGGTTTAATTTCATAAAACAAACAGGTGCTATGGTACAATATGACAAGAAAATAGTCCATTATCTGTGAACACAAGCATGTGGACATGTCCGTTACTGAAATGTTAGCCTTTGACTTGTGTCCAGGCAACTCGGTTTAGAGGTAGGGCTCAGAGTCTGGTTCATTTAGATGTTAAATCACTGTGAAATACAAAGAGCCAGCCTTGGTGTTTTAGGAACTTTTCTTTATCATTTTATTAATATCCTGTTTATGAAAAAATGCCCCAGTTCAGTTTTTTGAAATGCCTAATTACTTACAGCTTAAAAAATGTCAATGTCAATTTATTTATATAGGACATTTAAAAGAATGTAGGAATGCTGTGACCAAAGTGCTTTACAATAAAGGAAGAAAAAAACATACAATTAACATAAATAGAAATAAAATAAAAGAACATAAATAAAATGCTGTAAATAATAAATAGAAGTAAGATTACATAATCACAATGAGGAAAACATCAGTATTACTGAAGGTCATGGAAAGCAAGTGAATAGAAATGAGTCTTTAATCTTGATTTGAACAGTTCAATTGTAGACGACTCCTTTATGTGATGAGGTAAAGAGTTCCACAGGCGAGGGGCAGCAGCTGCAAAGGCCACGTTAGTTTTACACTTAGTATGAGGGACAACAAGAGACAACTGACCAGAAGATCTAAGCACTCTGGATGGCTGGTGTAAAGCACACAATTCAGATAAATAGGCAGAAGCAAGCCCATGTAAAGATTTAAAAACTAGCAGCAAGATTTTAAAATCAATTCAAAAACTGACAGGCAGCCAGTGTAAAGAAGCTAATATTGAAGAAATAGAATCAGACTTTTTTTGCCCCAACCAGAAAGTGAGCGGCAGCATTCTGGACCAACTGTAACCTGCGTATCAGGGATTTGGTAATCCCAGAATATAGCGAGTTGCAATAATCAAGGCAAGAAAAGATAAAAGCATGAGTAGCTTTCTCAAGATCCCTAGAAGATAAAAAAAACTTGATCTTACCTAAAAGACAAAGCTGAAAAAAGCAACTCTTAACTACAGAATTAATCTGTTTCTCAAAAGAGAGGTTAATGTCAAAAATAACACCAAGATTGCGGGCTTGAGGTTTGCAAAAGACAGAGAAAGAGCTGAGAAGTCCAAGACCAATTTGGGCTTTAGCTGATGGATCCACTATAAGCACCTCTGTTTTATTTTGATTTAATTCAAGAAAATTATTAGCCATCCAGGATCTTAGCTCAAAAAGACAGTTGTGCTGTTGTTTTATTGCAGAGTTGCAGACGGGAATATAAACCTGTGTATCATCAGCATAGCAGTGAAAAGAAATGTTAAATTTCCTAAAAATCGCTCCAATAGGGTGAAGGTATATAGAGATTAAAATTGGACCCAAAATGGATCCCTGAGGAACACCATATTTAAGAGGAGCAGTAGATGAAAAAGAGGAATTTAACGTCACTGAAAAGTGTCTACCAGTGAGATATGACCTGAACCAGTTAAGAGCAGCCCCCTTAAGCTCAACAAGATGTTCAAGCTGCAACAGCAATATCTCATGGTTGATAGTGTCAAAGGCAGCGGACAAGTCAAGAAGGACAAGGACTGCATTGCCACCTGAGTCAGTAATAATAGAAAAGTCATTGAATACTTTCAGGAGGGCCGTCACAACACCATGATAACACCTAAAGCCAGATTTGTAGATCTCAAATAAATTATTGGAGTTAAGGTGATCAACCCAAATGATTATAAATAATTATTTCTAATATTTTAGCCAGAAATGTTGGGAAATTGGGAAAAAATTGACAAAAACTCCAGTATCTAATTCTGCCATTTTTAGACAGGGATGCACCACAGCATGTTTAAAAAAATTAGGGCACAAACCTTCAGTAATACAGTAGAACGATTGATAATGGCTATTGAAGGTGGTCACAAAACATCAAAAGCTTCCGCTAAGAGGCATGGTGGTACAATATCAAGAGGACTGAGAGCTGGTTTAAGGGTGCCAATGGTACTTTTTAACTGTGAAAGTGAGACAAGATCAAAAGATTCAAAGACAATGCCATGATTAACAGTAGGAAGTTCATAGGCAGTTGAAACAATACCACACCGGATTGTATCAATTTAACTGACAAAGATTGAAAGAAACTGCTCACATGAAAGAACAGTACTATTTAGAATATAAAATTCCTATTAGATAAAAGATTCAATGATGTACAAGCTAATATATGAGTGTGTACAGTACATTCATGCCCAAACTTGCACATTTTTTTGGATTGGCTCTATTTTTAAGTCACCTTGTGAGACATTTCTTTTATAATTACATTATGAATTGAGCTCCAATTCTCTGTCCTTAATCGGTGCTGGGTTCACTATTATAATTTTCAATTTGTCACAATTGTTGAACTACCAAAGGAAGTGGTGAATTCTCCATCTCTTGTGTGGGGCAGCGTTAATAATATTTTAAAAAAAATTGAAATACAACAGAAAAGATAAATAAACAAAAAACGCACTGCGTATTGATTTGGCAAAATTTTACACCAGATGCCCTTCCTGACGTAACCCTCCCCATTTACCTGAACTTGGGACCGGCACTAAGAAACACACTGGTTTGTGTATCTCCCGTGGCTGGGTTATTGGTATTACCACATTAAAAAATGAAAATTAAACAGGTTGCTTTGTTACTGTCTGAAACCAATAATAGCCAGCTGTTTATATACAATGCCTTGTTATTTAACTTGATAATCAATAAAAGTAATAGAATTTAAATGTGTGAAGGTCAGCCATGCAATTATACTCTCCAGGAAAAAGTTGATGATTATGTTATTAATGAATGATGATTGACTTTTCATCTCACATGAGCTTGCTAAAACATCTATGCCTTTTTGTGTTTTAACGCTATTTTGTTTTTTGAATTAAATAAATGATGTATATAAGCTACACATGCCAAATTTGAATCATATCTTAAGTATTTTTCCACTTTTCAATCCCTTTTCTATATTTAATTTCATTCACAAGTATCTTACTTTTGCTTGCAGATGAAAGTTTTCTATATGCAGTCTGTAAACAATTCATGTTGTGTAGGAGGCATTTGGTGGTTTAATTATATTTGACTTAGCAATGCTGTTGATTGCCTCCAGGTGTGAGAAATCTGGCACCTAATACAGTAATAATTCAATGATTGCAATTTCCTGCTTAGAAGCCATTTCATGCAAACATTGCCACGCAAGTTTTTTTAGCACTTCTGCTAAACTGAGTGTTAGCCTGTTTATTGCATCAATGGGGTGGCCCTTTGGTATAGTAGTTGGTGCTGCTCCCAAAACAGCACTGACCCATCGAGACCTGGACTCCACGTGACTTCTGAAAGTGTTCTGTGGTATCTGTCACCAAGACACTAGCAACAGATCTGTTATGTCTCGTAAGTTACGAGGTGGGGCCTGTGTGGATTGGACTTGTTTTTCCAGCACATCCCTCAGATGCTTCAGTAGATTGAGATCTGGGGAATTTGAAGACCAAGTCAAAACCTTGAATTGTTGTCTTGTTCATAAAATCATTCTTGAACAATTTGTGTAGTGTGACAGTGCACATTATGCTGCTGAATTAGGCTACTGCCATCATCAAATACCACTGTCATGAATGGGTATATGTGGTCTACAACAATCTTTAGGTAGGCAGCACATGTTAAAATAACCTCCACATGAATGCCAGGTCTCAAGGTTTCCCAGCAGAAAATTGCCCAGAGTGTCACACTGCCTACACCGGCTTGCCTTTTTCCCATAGTGCATCCTGCTGCCATCTTTTCCCCTGCTAACCAAAGCTCATGCACCTAGCTATCCATATAATCTAGAAGAAAATGTGATTCATTAGACAGGCCACCTTCCTCCATTGCTCCAAGGTCCAGTTA
Source organism: Polypterus senegalus (assembly GCF_016835505.1). Lineage (NCBI taxonomy): Eukaryota > Metazoa > Chordata > Cladistia > Polypteriformes > Polypteridae > Polypterus > Polypterus senegalus. The sequence continues at coordinate 75,299,743 of NC_053163.1, read as the reverse complement.
TGAAACTCACATACACATTATAATTATGTGATATTCCTTTGCTCAAGATCCTTTATCCTTTTGACATTGTACCCTGCCCAATTTCTTCTGTGGCAGTCCACTGCCTGTCCCAAGTTAAACTTTTTTTTTTTTTTAAATGTTACAACAGTTCTTTGTTAAGAGGAAAAAGAGAAAATCTGGTATAAACACATTTTCATGTTGATTTGACTAAACTAAATTTTTAATTATTTCTGTTGATGATTCTTCTGTCTGAAAGAAAATTAAGGATTTCTTTTGTTATTTAATAGGATAAAGCCCTAAACCAGAGACATTCCAGGATCAAAAACTAGAACAAGGGTGAAACAAGAATCATAGTCGAGAGTTTAGAAATATGCAAAAAAGTTTTAAACCCGAAAATCACAAAGAAACTTATCTCAAGTAATTTTCTCAAGTTTATCTTGGATACAATGTAGAGGATATATCAATATTTATGACATTACATGTAGTTCAACCCCAGAGAATTCTGGGACACATCACCCTGGTCAACATCAACTCCTGTGCCAGAAATATGGTGATGTCCACAAGAAACATAAAATGGTATTATGGTATGACAGTAAAATAAGTAACTTTATATAACTTAATGAATATTAAATTAAAATTGTTCTCCCAGGTTAAAACGGAATAAAACTCTATTGCTTTACTTCACTCTGTATATCCAATTCCTTCCAGTGTACAGTGTTTTTTTGTAATATGGATGTCTTGTATTATAGTTTCCCCAATGTATTGAATGAGAGATCTGATGAAATATATGAGCATTTCTAAGTCACTTTGGACAAAAGCATTTTTTAAATAAATTAGTGCCATTTTGCATAATTATTAGAAATACAGTATTACTAGAGCATATACTCTTTGTATGCATTGTAAACAATTAGTAGTCTAATGTATTAATGACAAGTTAATTTGTTCAAGAAGTTGTTATTTTTTATAAGTATATAATGAAATGCTCAATAAATTTAAGAATTTGTTTCCTCTGTAGTAGCTAGAGACAGTTATGTGAATCTTCAAAAAATATTTATTGCTGTCATATTTGAAATGTCTGGGTTGACTGGCTGAAATGTACCAAGGTATTTCCTTCCACTTTTGCTCTGTTTCACACACTGAAAGAGAAAATGCATTTCTGTTTTTACCTCTTCCCTTTCTGTTTCTGTCTGTGTGCTTTTCATGTATTTGATAAGTGCTGAAGCAAGCCTAGCCAAACTTGTCATGAACTCCACAAGGAATGTCACAGAATTTGCTAGTGCAGAAAATGTAGCTCTGATGACATTCTATTGTAGTTTTCTTGGGAAGTGACAGTGACATAGCTGTTTTATTAATGCACCTTACATGATATGAACATGATATTTCAAACTTTGTAGGAAGATGTTTGATTTGGCTAGTCGAAGACACATTTTCAGATATAGAAAAAAAAACAAACTGATTGAGTGATATTGGTAATTTAATGCAAAACTTGTTTAGAAGAGAGTTTGATAAACTGAGAAACCTTACTGGCTTGTTGAGCTTTGACCTTGACTTGGCTGCATCAGCGTTATATGATTCCAACTCTTTTTTTTTTTTTTTGTTTGTCAGATTGCACAGTTGTATATTTTGTGAATACCCAGAAATGAATCGCAGTACATTAATGCATTGTTTTTGGTCCTTGTCCTTGCCACGATTAACTAAAAAATTCTATACAGTTCTTGATTCAGTTAGACCTAAAGGAATATAAAAGAGGTGACTTATGTGTCAGTTGTTTTCAATAAATATAGAGGTATGACTTTCGAGAAGAATGCAGTTTATAGAGCTTTACCCACACTTTCTGTGACTTTGTACTTAACTAGTATTCACAAACACTCACAGTGGTAGTACCTCACATCAACCTTCATGTAAAATCCATGGCTCCTGCTCAGACAGTCTATAAGAGATTATAGATGTAAATTCAAATATATTTGTTATACACATTATATATTCTAAATGTCATGACTAAGTAACCTAGCATCTCAGATTTGGGCAGAAGTATTGTGAAAAAATCGTTTTTGCTTCCATTAATCTCAAATGAATTTATTGCTCAACTAGAAGAACTAACATTTTGCACAATGTGTGTCGATTAAAAGGATTTTTAGTTGAATTGTTAAGTCTTATGCAATGTATCCGTATGCACATTTAGATACACATCAGTTTGTATTCTGTGTCTTGTGTTGTGGGGCTTGAACTTTCACAGCAGACTCCCACTGCCACTGCATCTTGTTGCTATTTGAAGTCAATGACTAATTGAGAAAAATGTTTGAAGTAGCTAGCAGCCCTCTCTCATTGTTTTTTTCATTAAGCCACTATCTATTTTTTGTTATTTTTTACCTTACTTGGAGTTTTCACATATTTACTATGATTTTACTTTTACTCCTCTGTTTTTCATAATATACAAAATTTTCAACCCTTGCTTGAACAGCTACAGTGGTGTGAAAAACTATTTGCCCGCTTCCTGATTTCTTATTCTTTTGCATGTTTGTCACACAAAATGTTTCTGATCATCAAACACATTTAACCATTAGTCAAATATAACACAAGTAAACACAAAATGCAGTTTTTAAATGATGGTTTTTATTATTTAGGGAGAAAAAAAATCCAAACCTACATGGCCCTGTGTGAAAAAGTAATAAAAAAAAAGACCCCAGGACAACGTCTAAAGAACTGCAGGCCTCACTTGCCTCAATTAAGGTCAGTGTTCACGACTCCACCATAAGAAAGAGACTGGGCAAAAACGGCCTGCATGGCAGATTTCCAAGACGCAAACCACTGTTAAGCAAAGAGAACATTAGGGCTCGTCTCAATTTTGCTAAGAAACATCTCAATGATTGCCAAGACTTTTGGGAAAATACCTTGTGGACTGATTGGAAGGAAAATGTCCCGTTACATCTGGCACAAAAGGAACACAGCATTTCAGAAAAAGAACATCATACCAACAGTAAAATATGGTGGTGGTACTGTGATGGTCTGGGGTTGTTTTGCTGCTTCAGGACCTGGAAGGCTTGCTGTGATAGATGGAACCATGAATTCTACTGTCTACCAAAAAATCCTGAAGGAGAATGTCCGGCCATCTGTTCGTCAACTCAAGCTGAAGTGATCTTGGGTGCTGCAACAGGACAATGACCCAAAACACACCAGCAAATCCACCTCTGAATGGCTGAAGAAAAACAAAATGAAGACTTTGGAGTGGCCTAGTCAAAGTCCTGACCTGAATCCAATTGAGATGCTATGGCATGACCTTAAAAAGGCGGTTCATGCTAGAAAACCCCAAATAAAGCTGAATTACAACAATTCTGCAAAGATGAGTGGGCCAAAATTCCTCCAGAGCGCTGTAAAAGACTCATTGCAAGTTATCGCAAACGCTTGATTGTAGTTATTGCTGCTAAGGGTGGCCCAACCAGTTATTAGGTTCAGGGGGCAATTACTTTTTCACACAGGGCCATGTAGGTTTGGATTTTTTTTTCTCCCAAATTATTAAAAACCATCATTTAAAAACTGCATTTTGTGTTTACTTGTGTTATATTTGACTAATGGTTAAATGTGTTTGATGATCAGAAACATTTTGTGTGACAAACATGCAAAAGAATAAGAAATCAGGAAGGGGGCAAATAGTTTTTCACACCACTGTATGTTTCTGAATCCACTTACTGTACTTGACTCCAAATGTGGATCTTCTGATGAAACATTGCCATGTCACTTTTGGTAAAACTCCATATGGCCACACTGCAAGCAGCAGCTAACCAATTATATTAGGTGATTGTCCCTGCCAGAGGAAATGGTTTTAGGATGTTTCAAGCTTAGTTTTCTGGTTTTCAACTGTTAACTTGACATTATAAATGAGTCTACCTGCAAGATGCCGGGTGAGATGTGGCAGGTCCTTGCCACTTTAGGAAATCAGCAGATTTTCTTATAATGGTAGACAACTTGTGTGGTTTGGTACACTGGGCATCGTTGTACAAAAGCTACTGTATATATTGTATCTTCAAAATGAATCCATTTGGTTTAAAACTATTGGATTTCCTATTGAGGCTGCTCTTCTGATTTGTTTGCATTTTAATCCAAATCTAACCGAATTGGTATCTGCACCTGAAATTCTTATTGAAGATAGCACTTGTCTTTGCACTTGAAAGGTAAGAGATTCATTTAGCAATTAAGAGTGGAGTTCAAAATGGAGTATCTTTTTTTTTTGGGTATACTCAACATTTCTTGGTGACCACTATGGCTCTTGTCTGGTGTGCTCCTTTGATTCACTTTTGAGATTTTTCATCTGGGAAAATGAAGGGGAAGATTTTCTCTATATAGATGTTCTCAAGTTTTTCATAAGGTTTATGGCATAGGTAGTTATTTTTGGAAGGAAGCCCATTGTCAGATTGACATTGTTGTAGGACCATTCAGACACAGCCTTAAGTAAGATAGTGATAATGTCTGTTTGATAGTGTTGGGTGATATTGTTTCAGATTTTAAAGTGGTGAATTCTCTGTGTTATGAAACTTTTTCTTGGAACTGCTTGTTTGTTTCTTTCCATAATCATGCTTCCCTTTCATTTGTACTTGACCACCACTGTTTTCCCTTTACATTAATGAAACATCTATCCAGCTGTCCTGTCTGTCTGTTTAAACTGAAAGTCTGGAAAGGCCTTTTGTGATTGGTGCCATTTCTTACACATAGACACCCTCCAGTTTGGAAAACACATCTCTTAATGGCTATGTGACAGCTTTTACAGTTCACTCACAGCACCTCATAGATTCTTAACACCTGTAAATCACAGCACTTACATAAGATAGCTGAACAGTTTTGCTCATTTAAAGAGTAACTGCCTCTCTCTGTCTCTGTGTTCCTTAGTTTCTATGACCATATTTATATATACATGTGTGTTATATATATAAATAAAGCACAAAAGCTGTCAGGGTGTTGGGTTGCCAATGAGTTAACCTTGTTTGATGGATTATTTTTTCTTGGAAAAACTAGGTAAGATTCTTGTGTTAGTCCTGTGTGTAATTGATGATTTAATCATCAAAAACCTTTACCTCTGCTCCTGATTTGGATCAATATTCTTATTTAAAGCTGGTTTCCAGTTGCTTTTTGGTTTATATAAGATGTTGACCTGAAGGGAAGGGGCTTCTATCAGCATAGCAAATGTGATGTCATTGTTTGTCTAAAATGTCTTCCTCCATTCTAGGGGGGGAAAAAACTAGACTAGTGCTCCTGAAGCCTGCATGTGGAAAAATGTATACAGTATGTGTGTGTGTGTGTATATAAATCTGTATACTCCTCTGTATTCAGGACTCCTCTGCCTTCTTGGGAAACAAGGTATAGAAAACATATACCTGTAGTACAGTATGTGCAAAAAATGTATCTATATGCTCATTTTGTCATCCTTTTATACACCTTTAGTGTTGTGGAGAACCAAAACCTATCCCAGTCTGGCAAGCACCTTTTCATTCAAGCATCTCTGAATTTCTTCTGAGCTTGTATACTGATTATCCTTGCCATTTTCTGCAGAAGAATATCAATTATCCATCTTTTTTAATATACTAGACCTACTATTACATTGCCTACTTATATTTTTTGTTTATTATAATATGAAAACTATATTCACATTTCTTTGCATTATAATCTCTGCTGTATTAACTCTATGCCAATTTGTAATGGTGTATTTTGTTGGAAAATTTCTCTGCGAAAACAAGTACAGTAGTTTTACTACTGTAGTTGGCTTATCCTAAAAAGATATGCTTATCTGTATTTTAGTTGTTGTAGTTTGTTTTCTTTGTTGTTTCCTTTTGAAGCTTCTTTTTGAGCATGTAGAACGTCTTCCCAACCTGCATTGGCCACTGTTGTACAGCGTTTGTTTCTGTGCTCATCAAAGCTTTGCTTTTAGTAAATCAGTGCTTCTTGGCCAGTTCTCTTTAAAGTTGTGTAGCTTCAAGTGAAGAGAAAAAAGACATTAAATACTGCTAGGCCCGCTACAACGCTATGGGGACATTTTTTGTGGATAAGCTACTAAAGAAAAATGTGCTACACACACTCACACTATTGGCATTTTTATTGTGCTGAATATTTTGTTTCTGATCATTCTTTCACGTTTTCTTAAAGTGCTAAGAACACAGAGAAGAACTGAATTTCTTCCAAAAATCTGTATTGTGAAAGATGTTAATGTTTCTGTATTCAAAATCATTTATTTGAAAAATGGTGGACTTAATATAAATTAATTAAAATTACATTACATAAATAAAGGAAAAATGCTCTATTCAGGGAAAACGATAATGATTAACATTCAGTAAAAATATAGCCGGGGAGGTTTATATCTGAATGATTTGCTTTCAGTCAGAGGAATGCCAACATTTGCATAACTTATTCATGCTTATGTTTGCGCATTGCTTATTAGCAGAAAGTGCTCTGCCAATTCATTTGCACAGTTACATGACTGTAATTAAAGCATTTCTTATTTTAATCTCAAAATTTAATTTATTCTTTTAATTCATGCTCTAGGGAAACAGGATTTAGCTTAAACAGAACAAAAATTAAATGTACACATTCATGTGTAAATCTTCTTGTTTTAAAATGATATAGTTAAGTGTCAGCAAGTACTATGTGACATTGTGGATTCAAAGATTTATTTAATTTTTTTTGTAATTGTCTTATTAACACATTTATCTGTCAGTTATACGGCCTAGACCTTTTTGCTTTATTCTGTTTTGCTTTGTTGTACACTGGTATTGACCTATCAGGCATAATAAAGAATATTGCTGAAGCCTCACAACTCCTGGAATCTGGATTCTGTTCCTGACTGTGTCGAGTTTGAATGTTGAACACTATGTCGGCATATTTTCTTCCTACATTTGAAAAAACGTGAAATTTTAAGTGATGGTACTCTTTAGCAGCTCTAGTATATGGGCCTGTGGTCAGGTGATCCTTTGATGATATGGCACCCTGGGCCAGGAATGGTTCCTACATTATGCTCACTACTATGACTCTGTAGTAGAAATAATACATTCAGAAAATACATACAGTATGTAATGTGATATTTGAAATGTAATTACTATACATCTCATCTTCAAATTATTTAGACAAAATCAGTTATACTTTTTGTACCAAAAAAAAGAATGTTGTCTGTTTGTAAGGTACTTTGAACAATTAAAGCTCCCGAAATCTACTGTTTAGACTTCTTTGTAACTGATGATTTGATAAGATAATCAGTGTTGAGTATTAATTGTTTTGTACTGTTTACTACACTTTATTTCTTCTCTTTTCTCATGACAGTACTATAATATGTTTAATGCAGTTCAAGACTAAAAGTTAAAGTTTTAAGGATCTGCACTGAAGAGTGATATGTAGCACATATTCAGGAAGATAAACACTGTTGTTTTAATATGTCAATTGTCCTCTTTCCTTTTGACATGATCCTAATTATCTACTTTAAGTCTAATTTTTAAAAGGCCAAACAAAGGTTCTAGTCTCCTTTTACGTATAAGCTAATCTTCCTTTTTAAGCATTTCATTTCCCACCTTTTAAACTTCCAAGACACAATTGAATGATTCATGTGTTGCATGGGTTCTTCACGTTTGGAGACTACATGCTGTTTGGGTATAGACAGTGTGGAGCGACCCGGACACAGACAGGCGGACATGCTCTTAATCACCACCACACGTTTATTTACAATAATAACTATTTACAAAAGTCAAATGCACAAACCCCAAACACAGTCCTGGCCACAATATGCCTTTCTTCGGGCCGCCTCCACTCTCCTCTCTCTTGCCTTGTACTGCCACCACCCGACTCCAGCGCTGAATGAATGGAGACAACCCCTTTTATGCAGTCCCCTGATGAGCCTCAGGTGTTCCCGGCATTCCTCCCTTGGCCACGCCCCAGCGTGGCGGAAGTGCCGGCTGTCCTCCCGGTAGCTCTCTGGGTGCCGTCCTAAATCTTCCCCCCAGCACTTCCTGGTGTGGCGGAAGTACTGGGGTAACAGGTCCCCAAGGCATTGGGGCGCCTCCTGGCAGTGACCACGGGCCCCTGCAGGGTGGAGCTTCCATGTCCTGTACCCGTGGCCCCCAGAGCAACCAGGAAGGCAGCCCCCACGTGATCCAGGGTGGGCTTTGACCCTCTTCCGGTCCCTCACGGCGTCCCGGCCAGGTCGTTGCCCCTGGCATCCCTGACAACAGTTTGCAGTACCACACTGTCCTGTAGGTGATGCTATATAAATTCCTACACTGTTGAATTCAGGCAAGTGCAAATGCAAGTTTGTTGTCAGTAGCAAGAGGACTGACAAGTTCAAAACAAAAGTAAAAAGAGTGGGCAGAGAAGTTTTAATATGACTCATTTATTTCATGTTAAGAATGAGAGCTGATGGAATTATGTTTTGACTTCTAATAGTCCTTTGCATAATTACCTAGCATGTAGCTATAAAAAGTGGAGGGATCCATCCTGGTTGACATTTTGGAGGTCTAGTGCCTCTTTTTCTGTTTATTGGATGTGTTGTGTGCTGTATAAGCAATGCTTGGCACATTTTGACTACAACACAAATGTGACTACTTTCAAAGTTATAAAACATTCAGTGCATGTTGGTCAATATAACATTTTATATAATGTGTCATGGGGAAAGTGAATACTTCATGGAAAAACAAACAGAATCACTTTCATACCTTTTCACACGTTGCCATCCCCTCCACTGCCATGACTGCATCCTTTTAATGTAAGAGACACCTAAGGACAAGCAAAGAATTGGATGCTTTTACTTTATCTGGAAAGAGTAACGAAAAACAGCAACTTTCTTGACAAGTCTCTAATGTGATTCAGAGGTAATGTTTGCATGATTATTTTCTGAATAACAGTAATAACCCCAACTTGCAAGCAGACCATCAGAGTTCTTGAGAATAAAACTATAATGCAGATATGGTATTATCACTGTGCTGTCACATTCATATTGCCTTTCTAAAATGATAACGAGTTCTAAGCTCCTCTGGCTCTTTTATTACAAGTAACATTTATAAATTGGCATTATTGGCAGAATTTTAAAATCTTTATAAAGAAATACAGCTGGCATTGTAAATAAATACAGAAAAAAAATAAATCTTACATCTGTTTTCTTTTGGAAAATAAATTATTTATGATCTTGCATAATTTTGCAACCTGTTTTACTTTTTTTTTAAATTCTTGCTTCAGTGAGTCTAAAATAAAAGTACTTGGTTTGAGAAAAGTGTGTTTTATGCTGGATGCAACTACTTGTTGGATTTATATGTGGGTTCTATGTGTAGGCCTCTTCAAATTGTGAGTCTAGTTTATTTGTTGGAGTGGAAGCTTTTCCACAAATACATGTGCGATGCTTAGTCTATATACTCACATTGTAATTACAGAGTAAACAAAAGATTTTTCTTTTTAAGTGTAATATTTAAAAGCTTTTATTTCCATAATTTTGATCTCAGTTAATTTAGAATACCTTCCTCTACCAGCTAAGGAATGTCCTGCATTGCATGCATAATGTACGAGATGAGTATGATTCTCATAGAGATTGTACTGTTGCATCTGTGAAATTAATGCTTATTGATTTACTGAGCAAGCTTAATCCAACTTTAGCACCATCGGACACTGGACCAGATCCAGGAAAGTTCCATTAACTTCTGTTGTACTCCTTTGTATTCATTGGATGGACTCTTTGGTCAAATATTCATATTATATCAAGATACCTAGCCCTTAGCCAATATTAATTTATATTTTGTACAGTTGTAGCCTTACAGTTGCAAAATAAAAATTTGGTAGGGATCCTAAAAATCTAAAAACATTTGAATTCCTTAGAAGACCACTCAAATATATTAAAATCTAATTGAAGTAGTTGGTCCATTTGTTTTAAATTTGTAAGGTTTCAAATTACCAAACCAGAAAGAAACGTTTCTGCAAATGCACACCACCCTTGGAATAAACATGTATGTTGTGTTAGACCCTTTTGTTAGTCTGTTCTATTAAGAAATGGGTTGAAACTTTCAAAGACAGTAAGCTTTCACTACCCTGATGTCAAATGAAATTAATGTACCATTCAATCAGATGTTGATATGAAGTACAGTAATAGTGTTTTTTGGGGACAACTTCTTCAACTTCTTCTTGTTACTAAAACCTTAAATGCACCAGTAAATCCCATGTTTGAAAGTTCAAGTAACCTTAAATGTTAGTATGTAGTTTTTTTTTCATTTTTGGCAGAATTTAGATCGATTTACTATATTTTCTAATACAGCTTGTAATCTTTTCCAGATATTGCTAATGCTTATGATATGAGGTGTGCCTTTTTATCTCCTGAAATGATGTATGTATTTTATTTTATGGCTGGTGGGGAACACATTTTTTTGCATCTTTGGAGCAGCTTATGAATTGGCACTACTTGGGAAAAAAAAAACCTTCTCTATTACTTATATGTAGTCTTTTTCAATTATGAAATAAAATATCAGATTTTATATGCTTGGAGAACAGTTGTACAGAAACTTTATCATGAAGCATTGAAAACCACTTTGGAGCTTATGTGGGAAAAACCTTTGCTTTTAGGAGTAGGGTGTTTTATATTTATGTATCCATTGTACCTAAACCCCAACCAGCTCACCCTTTACTTAATAATGTGTTAAATCTAAATCAGTACAAAATAAATGCATCCCAGCTTGCTGTGATTTCTTTAATTTTCCTTGACTGATTTCAGGTTTACCTGTGGTACGTCATTTTGCTGATTTTCTGCCCTTCCAGTAGCTTCATATTTGTAATATTTATTTCCTCTCATACAGCATTCATTGGCATGCAAAATAATTTTTTGACTTTAATGCAAAAATTAATATTTGTAGTCTGAGGATATTACATACTGTATTAAACCATATATTAAATTCTCCCATCCATTTTCTATACGGGCATGCTTACAAAGTGGCATTGAGAGAGCACTTGTATCAAAGCAAGAAAGTTCCCTAGAATTAGTGCCAGTCATTGATAGTGCACACTTACTTGCATATGAACAATAGAACTATTTAGAGGCTCCAGTCAACCTAACTTAACGTGCCTTTGAGATATGAAGGACAATTGGAGCACCCAAAGATAAACCTATCCAAACAGTATTGGACTTAATAGTTCACTGTATATGAATATTTACTACTTACTTTTGCTTGGTTCAATGTCAGATTATTCAAAAATAACAAACCCAGTTTATCTATCAAAGCTGTATTGCAATTCCCATTATTACAGTACGATCATATGTTGTAAATGTAGTATTTTGGAAACACTATATAGTTTTCCAGCACATAACCAAAATAATGAATGGACGTCTTATTCCTCAGTCTTTTTTTTATTTTTATGTATAGCTTGTCTTTTGCATAAACGCAAGAAAAGTGTCCATTGGTCAGTTTTCACCTACCTGCTTCACAAAAGCCTGGTACTCACCCTAGTTAAAAATAGAGAGCCTCTAGTTTGAATTAGAAAACTCCTCTGTGAATTAATGGTAAGCTGCTAGCTGTCTGCTTTTTACCTGTTGACTGTGGAGGTCTGTACATTTTCATAAAGTACAAATAGTGCATAATTCTGTACATCCTCTCTTTGGCACACTGGCAGTCAGGACTTCCAGCTAATGTACTATAATTACAGAAGTGTGTTAAGAAACATTACTGGGGCTCCTTTATATCAACAACAATATGTTTGCATAGTGCTAATGAGGACTGGGACTGCCAAGTCAGAAGATTTATTACTTTTTAATTTTCTTTCATTTCAGTCATTCTAGTGTGTTTTAGACCATACTGTGTGCATTTGTTTATCTACCCACCTATTAATATATTTAATGAGTTTCTGTAAAAATCCAAATTTCCCCATGGGGGCAAATAAAGTCCTATCTGTCTATATGTCTAGGGCACAGTAGTCCTGTTTCATTTTTCTTTTTTAATTTGTTTAATTGCTTGTTAAGATACTTTTTTTGCTAACAAGCTGCTACTCTGTGGTGAGGTATAAACTGCAAAGTGCGGCATATGATATTTTGAAATAAATGGAAGAGGGAGATAGTTGAGGGCTTGATTGACTGAATAACAATCCGCACTAAACCATTGTGGGATAAGGCCGGTCTATCATCCCGGCCAATACCCCCAGGCCGCCAGGTGGAGTCCTGCATGCAACATAGAGGTGCCCCGAGTTCCAGCAGGGCATCATGGACAGTGGAGTTTGTCATCACAGCCCTGCTGGATACCATGGGGACCTCCAGGGGACGCTGCAGGAAGACACCGAGACTGTGGATTCGCCTATAACCCGGAAGTACGTCTTAGTCAAGGCGATAGAGGGAATGACGTACTTCCAGGATGAAGAAGAGGACTTTTTATCTGACCCGGAAGTGATATGAGCTCACATGGACTGAAGGATCGAAACACTTCCGGGTCAGAGAATATAAAGGACTGTGGGAAATCCCCTGATGATGAACTGAGCTGGGTGGAAGGGTGGCAACGCGTCTGGGAGTGGTGGATTGATTATTGTTATTGAGAATTATTGTGTATTGTATGAGTATTGTGGAGAGGAGGGTGCTTTGTGCACTGTTTATTAATAAAAAGTCATATTATTGGACTTTTACCTGGTGTCTGATGTTTGATCTGAGGGTTCAAGAGGACGATAGTGCCCTCTATCTGTCACACCATTAAATATTTTGTTAATTTTTACCTACACTTATTGGAACTTTTAGTATAGCCATATAAAAGCGGAAACAGGCTGGTTTAGAAAGTCTTATGTTTTTTTTTTGGACCCTAAATAATAAAGTAATGTTTTCATAAACTTGCAAAAAATTACTTCAGACTTAACTTTGCCTCAATCAATTCATCACTTCACTAAAGTTTTTCTATATCAGTTTTGTGGGGGCCCACAATACTTGACATAAGGCAGGATAAATATCTCAGTGGACTATCATTGGGCAGCTCATTCGTTTCTCTAACATAGTCCTTTTCTGACATGCTGTATAAAAGTGAAGATGGAGATAACCCACAAAGACATGGCAAAATAGGCAGAATCTGCAGGACAGGAGTCATATCTTCTGAACATAGTCCCAATCCTTGTCATCGGCTTGCCTGGCCACAATCCCGTTGCTTACCATAACAAACCATCACTGTCAATCAATCAATCAATCAATCAACATTTATTTATATAGCACATATTCATACAAAAAATGTAGCTCAAAGTGCTTTACAAAATGAATACAAAAATAGAAGACACAATAAAAAATAAACATAAGTCAACATTAATTAACATAGAATAAGTAAGGTCCGATGGCCAGGGTGGACAGAAAAACAAAAAACTCCAAAAGCTGGAGAAAAAATAAAATCTGGAGGGTTCCAGACCACGAGACCGCCCAGTCCCCTCTGGGCAATCTACCTAACATAAATCAAACAGTCCTCTTTGTATTTAGCGTTTTCATGGAAGGACTTGATGATGATGGTCACGTAGACTTCTGGCTTTCAGTCCATCAATGTTGGAGCATCATGATGCTTTGAGTAGGTGGTGGTGCAGGCCGCCACCACAAAGAAACCGGAAAAAGAAACAGAAGAGAGAGTTGGGGTCAGTACGGATTTTAGAGCCACTATGAATAGTTATTGTGATGAATTGAACATACAGAGTATCAGTATTAAGTTAAAGTGAAGTTATAGAAAGGCCATGTTAAAGTAATGTGTTTTCAGCAGTGTTTTAAAGTGCTCCACTGTATTAGCCTGGCGAATTCCTATTGGCAGGTTATTCCAGATTTTAGGTCATAACAGCAGAAGGCCGCCTCACCACTTCTTTTAAGTTTAGCTTTTGGAATTCTAAGGAGACACTCATTTGAAGATCTAAGGTTACGATTTGGAATATAGGGTGTCAGACATTCCGATATATAAGATGGAGCGAGATTATTTAAGGCTTTATAAACCATAAGCAGTATTTTAAAGTCAATCCTGAATGACACAGGTAACCAGTGTAGTGACATCAAAACTGGAGTAATGTGTTCGGATTTTCTTTTCCTAGTTAGGATTCTAGCAGCTGCATTCTGCACTCGTTGCAAACGATTTATGTCTTTTTTGGGTAGTCCTGAGAGGAGTGCGTTACAGTAATCTAAGCGACTGAAAACAAAAGCGTGAATTAATTTCTCAGCATCTTTCAATGATATAAGAGGTCTAACTTTTGCTATATTTCTTAAGTGAAAAAATGGTGTCTTAATGATCTGATTAATATGCGATTTAAAATTCAGATTACAGTCAACAGTTACCCCTAAGTTTTTTATTTCCGTTTTAACTTTTAATCCTAATGCATCAAGTTTATTTCTGATAACCTCATTGAATCCATTATTGCCAATTACTAAGATTTCAGTTTTCTCTTTATTTAGTTTGAGAAAATTACTATTACTGTGTTAAATAACATTGTGTTTCTAACCTTTTTATTTTTTCCTTATGAATTTACCCATTTATTTATGTTTTTTTGAGCAGACGTAAAGAATAAACATGAAAAAATTGAGAATTATTGTTTCATGATATCATTTAAATATTACCCATTCTTAGTGTTATGCAACTTTTTAAAACGGTAAACAAACCATTTTTTGGTTTAATGACTAATACATATCATGTGGTATATTATGTTCCCATTTGCTATTAGTGACGTTTAAACTAATGTAACATTACTGATAATAATAGATGTATGTTATTTTCATGTAATATTATATGGAGCACTCTCTTTGATTTAGATTTTTAGTGATTTTATCTGGTCCACAGGTAGAAGAATGTAGATGGCTTGAATGGACGTAACATTGCCACTCAACTTTGTGTGCTCTGCAGTTTATTGGCCAAGTCATTCAAAGTGATGTGGGTAAGTTTATTGGCATATTTTCAACGTTTCTGTCAAAAGCCACTTTCTTTGTTGTTAAATTACTATAGAACTGTGCCTAGCTGTGAATTCAGGTGCAGTGAGCAAGCAGATTTATACAGGGCAATATAAAGTAACAAGCCATACCTTAGTAAAAGCAGTTTTGCAGCCGGCCATCTTAGTTTCTCCAGAATTTAATTTCAGTCTCTGTATAAGTACCCATGTGACCTGAAGTTTTTTTTTTTTTTTTAAACAATGGAAGCATATTTTAACTTTCATTTTCTTCATTCCACATAGATGTATGCTTATTCATCATATGTGGTTAAATATGAAACCTGGAGCATATAAGGGTAATAAAAGTTATTGCAAACAATTTGCAAGTTTACTGTGAAGGGGGTACTTCTTTATTTACAGGTTGTTTCAAGATATAAAACAGTATATTCTGCAACTTTAATTGATCTCAGTTTAAAAACACTATCCGTTTCATTCAAAATGCCAAATTAAAAATCCTTTCTAAATCTTTGTATTGATATTAATAGTAGTCGTATAGTATGGTGCCCAATATCAAATCTAATCAAACCTTCATCAATCTATCATTTCCCAAACCTGTTTATAGGATTGCTAGAGCATACCTAAGCAACAGTGGGAGCAAGGCAGGAAGCAGTCGTCAACTATTGATTGCAGCACATATGCTCTTAGACAAGGCCACTTCAGAGTGCTCGGTCAATATAACCTGCATATTTTTAAGATATATGAGAAAAGTAAAATGACTGATTATACTTTAGTGTTACCTTTTCAATGAACCAACACTGATTGCTCACTGAGGTGTGAACAGTATTATAAAGGGTAACATAAAGGCTTAGAGCATTAGAGACTTTGTTAGCTTTGTTAATTCTTAATATGACTTTGGTTATTTGTCACCTTTTTGCTAAGACATTTCAAAGTTCCTTCAATTTACCAATCCATTTTGAAATAAGTTTAATCCAGTTGGATCATTAGGTGCATCTTCCACAGGACTGAAATCAGCCCTTTACATGACTGCAGTCCACTGCAAGAGACAAACTGGTGCATGCCCGCGCTCACTAAGATAAGACCCGTTAACCTAACCTACATGCCATTGGAATGTGTAGTGAAAACCTGCAGAAAATCTTATGAGACAATCAGCAGGCTAGGATTTGAACCCAATCTTATTTAATGGTTCTGTATTTAAGTATTCATTTCTGAGTTAAAATATTTAATTTTTCTTTTTTGAATTAAATAGAGTTACTTTCTTTTGTGTAATTTGGTAAAAAAACATTTTTTAAAACCCTTTTTCCTCTAACTAAAGTGATACAGGTGTTATTTCTAATTTTGAGGTAATTTTCAAAAATGCAGTGTTAGAGGTTAAATCATTTCAGTTGGATGAGCATTCCATTAGGTCTTACCGACAGCAATGTGACCATATGCAGAAAGCTATTTTTCATCAGGACAGGCCTTGAGCTCTGCCTGTTACTAAAAGATTTTATCCTGCAGGCCTTTGCTTGTTCAACATCAGTTACTGTCACATGAATTCAATATGTTACTTTTTCCTTATTTAGACCATTCTTTGCGCTGATGCCTTTCAGCTGCCAGCAAATAGGATTTCAGTAAAGAGCTGTCTTTTGTTAGTTGGTTGAACACCCAAAGTTAGAAAAGAAAGAACAGTTTCTCAGTTGGAATTGTTGTAAGAGGTAAACAGCACTTACTAAATAGTGCATACAAATTGTGGAAAACTAAAAACAAGGGTACAAGGGTACAACAAACCCATGGAGGCAGTTGATACTGGTACAGCTTTCATATCTTACAGTGTGTTAGTGCCAGTACAGTTGCCTTGAATAGCAGAGACTGTTGAAATTCATAAATGAAGGGACAGCAATAAAAAAATATAGTGAAAAAGGTGATGTGTCTTGAATGTGCAACTTAAAAATTAACTTAACCTTGTCAACAATTTAAAATGAGGAGCCACCAAGCTGATCTTTATAAATGCCTAAATGCTGCTTGCCCGGATTTTCCAACTGTCAGAAAGCCAACATTGGGAAATCTCAGCTGTTTTAGAGGTTTATTGTATAAGGTGTAATCTGTGTAGGCGAGCATTTTATTCTGTTGGGACAAACCGTGAGTAGCAGGAATCTGATGATGAACTGCCATCTGATAGAAAACTAGTGTGGACCAGCTTGTGTTCATTTGGTCGCCTATTTCATTTGGAGCAAGAGTGCAGCAGCAACAACATGAATGAGGATACAAATTATCTTGTAAGCTAAGAGCTCTGTCCACTGACTTTCTCTTCATGATTTGTACCTTCCTACTGAGTCAAGAGTCATTAATCAATCTTCCAATAAACATTCCTCTAACACATGATCAAGGTACTTAAACTACAGCACTACATTTAGAGATCACAGTCAGATGTGGCAGAAATTATGTCTTAATTCTAAAGCAGCTGAAGTATAAACCTAAGTTAGCCAAAGTTGAGATCTCCAGGTCTTGTCTGCACCTTATTATTCTGTTTATGGAAATCTGAAAACCCAGGATAAATAAAAAGAAGCTTTTAAGGGAATTGACTTTTATTATAATGGCTAAATGCAAACATAACTCTAACTCTGCAAAAACGGGGCCTAATGGCACACAGCAGCAAGTCTACAACCCCTCTGACTAGATGATCTCGGACAATTAGACATGAGCCTTTTCCAGGTCCTCAGAATAACTGTACTCATGATTATCAAATTCCTGCGTCCCCGAAGATATTTGTTTACGGGCAAGCAGTTCATTGACTTTTCTCTGTCCAGGAGATAACCTGCATTGTTCGCTCTGAGATCAAGAATTCAGGGTAAGCTAAAGTATATTTTTAAGAGCTCTGTATAAGAGTTCCCAGAGAAGGGAGACAACTGAATAACAAAAATATACCCTTTTAAAGAACATCAAGATGTCTGTCCAGAGCCACCAGGCCTACACCTTCGCTTGCTTAATTGTTATATACTGTATATATATATATATATATATATATATATATATATATATATATATATATATATATATATATAAATATATAAATAAATTGATGTATGTATTAAATTGATGTAGTCATTTAATTAAGTATTGAATTACATTATGCAGAAATGCAAGCATAGAGTATGATTGTGCATTTTCTGTTCAGTCTGTTATTGGTTATGGCCAGTGTATTACAGTTAAATGTATCTGAGTGTGCTTTGAAAATAGTTCTACTTGAGTATAACATTTTCTGTCTACTTTCACTTTTACTTAACCTGCATTTTCAAACACAAACAGATATTATTAATCCTATATATTTTACCGGACACATTTGTAATTGCTATTTTAAACCAGAAAACATAAAGGCTATTGAAATATACACAATGTTTTACTCAGTCAGTTATATGAAATAGGGCTCTCCATACTGTAAGAAAATTCACATGTGTAAACAATTGTGTTTTTCAAATGTGCATCACGGGCAGGGCTGAATGTTTGGGTTGAGGCTAGATATTGTTGACAAGCAGGCCCAGTCTTCGTTATTTCCATAGCTGATGTTACCGCATTCAGAAAACTGTCTTCATGGCAGATTCCTGAATGGGGTGGGCATTTGGCTAATCATTGGGCAGCAGGGAAGTTTATTTGTGCTTTCATGTGTTGTGGTTTACTCACCTGGTTGTTTGTGTGTGTTGCTCACGTGTCTTGTTTCATTATTCTGGGCAAAACAGCTCCAAAACTGATCTTGAACTAGTTGGAAAAGTGCAAGGAAGCACTGAAACTGGACAGAATAAAGTCTAGGTAAAGTGCGTTATTAAACATTATTAGGTTTTACTTTGATGACAAAATGTTTTTATTAATCCACCTATGCCAGTAGTTCAGTATTATTTGAACAAAAATCGAGGGACATTATTGGGGCTAAAGAATGCCTAAAATGCTTTCAATTCAAATTAGTTATAATCAGGTGTTCGCAATTTGAAAATCCAGTTCATGAAGAGGTCTTCAGGAATAAATTGGCTCCTTCTTAAAGTGGGTGAATTTCACTGTCTCAAGTTGCAGCTACTTGGCTCATACTTTAGTGACTGTAATACAAGTCACACTAAAAAATGGAAGGTAGTCTGTATTATTTTAAGCTTGAAAGAATTTTATTTTGAATTTATATGAAATGGGCAGTGTCATGGTGGCACAGTGGTAGCACTGTTGTCTTGCAACAAGGAAGGTTCATTTTCTGGATTCTTTCTTTGTGGAGTCTGCATGTTTTCCCCATGTGCACAAGGGTTTCCTCCAGGTGCTCTGGTTTACTTCCATGGTCAAAAGGCATGCAGGTTAGGTGGACTGGCAACGTTAAATTTGGTGGTGCTCTGTCCGGGCTCATTCCTGCCTTGCGCCCGACACTTGCAAGGACAGGCTACAGCTTCCCCGTGATCCTGCTCTGGATAAGCTGCTATCAAAAATGGATGGATATAATATGAAAGTAAAAAACTACTTGTAGTTTTTTAACTCTTTCAGGGCTGATGTTGACTTTTGTCGAAAGGAGGAGTTGACGATAATCGGTAATTGAATGTAAACTGTGACAAAACTAACCGCTACGTTACTCTCGTTGCTAGAAGGAAAGTTAGATCCATTGATTTGACAGAGATTCACTGCACTATCATGAGCAGCAAGGTGCACGCAATGGCAAAAATGGCCCTGACATCTGGAGAGAGATCAAAGCAAATGCATAAAGCAATATACTCCGTGGACGGCGTCTTGTATGTTATCTCTAAACTGGACTATGAATTGTTAGACTCAGTTTTTGATACAAGTAATTGAAAACGAATGCGAGGTTCCAGCTTCAGCTGACTGGTCGTGGTGCTGGCAAATGTTCGCCAGGGATGATTGCCACTTAACAATGATAAGAGGTAGAAACCAGATTGTAATGCACTGTGACCGTGACCGATGCTGCTGTCCCACCAACACGAAGACAGCCTGGCTGCAAGCCTGCTGCACATTCTTGGCAAACTGGCAACCACAGCATGCAGCAGCAGACATTTTATACTGATTTCTGAGTGAAACCGTTGTTTTTTTGGAAAAAATATTCAGCCCTCAAAGAGCTAATGGGCATTTTCATGACATGAGTTATTTTCTAGAAAAGTAATCTCTACTTTTACTCCAGTATGGCTGTTGAGTACTTTAGTTTGCCTATCATTGTCTCATTATACTTTAGAGACTCGCCATTGATCATCATCCGGTGGAGTAAAGTCCCACATGGAAAATTGCCGTTGACCGACATCCTGCACCCCCTTGGAGAACACTCACCAATTGACTTCTGGGGAGTTTGTTGTAGCCATGTAAGCAACGACCCATTGTAAGACTTTCTGCAAATTGTTTGCAACCTTTTCTCATTCACCATAATTATAATTCACTATTCAATGTTACCCAGTTATCAAAATCACTTACCCCTAATTTAAGAAACACTGCTTTATACAGTACTGGTTGTGAGTACAGTACATATAAACTACCGGATCAGTAGTGATAATTCAAAGTTTTATAGTAGTCTTTGATATGAATCCTGGGTTGCAGTCACTGTCTTTGTGGTGTTTCCTCATTCTGCCTTTGTCTGCATGGATTTTCTTTGAAGTGCTGTCCATTATGGATGGCTCCTCCTTCTAAAGCTGATCCCTGCCTTGTATCCATTTCTGCAGCATAGGCTTCAACTCTCATGACCCGGAACTGATATTGAAAGGACGGATGAAAGTATTTTATAGCAAGCAATGCCTTGGACCGTGTTTTTGAATATTACAGCTCAGGGGGGTCTGATCTCTGTGATGCAGCTAAAGATTCTTGCAACAGTCATTTCCACTCATTTTTATTAAATATGCTACTACTACACTGCTATTACTACTAGTTCGTAATAGGTGAAATATTATTTGAATTATTAAAGGAAGTTCGTTTTACTTACTTGGTCTTTGCAAAAGCAAAGCTAATTTTTAAGAATTTGTATTTAATTTAGACATTTTTATTATATGTAATACATTTTATATTACAAACTTACTTGCACAACAATCAGAAAGAGATCAATGAAAATAAAAGTACCTTAAAATTTCAAATAAATTAATCTTTTAGTATGTTTTGTTAATGTAAATTTCAAAGTTGCATTTATGTTAGTGCAGTTTTAAGGCAGTGGCATGCATAAATATTACAGGTTTTGTGCCATGCACTTCAGTTTCTTCTGTCACTCTAAAATGCTATACTTCCCAATTTGCTACAGCGGAAACTATAATAGCACTTAGATGTGTTTGTCTTCAGGCAGCATTTTCTGCCTGTATAATCGAGTCCTGAACTGTTTATATTATCTTGACATTCAGTGAGCTGTGTGCTGCCAGCAGCAGCTAAGTGATGGGGCTTATTTGAAAATATTGTGGATGAACTGAAGTGGTTCTTCATTAAGATATTTTTAAGGCTGTTTCATTTTTGTGACTCACTGTTGGTAAAAACACACAGATAGTTGATTAAGGCTAGGTTAGAGGCTTTCAATTTGCTGGGTGGCTGTTGTGTGATTAAAGTTTATCTCTGCTTTGTTGCTTAAAGGCTATTCTTTCTTGGAATTATAGGTAGAAGAATTTCTTTGTGATAGCTTGCCTTCTGTGATTTATTGCTCTTTGTTTACAGAGGATAGCGAGAAGGCAGAATATTGAAGCAAGCTGTCATTTTCTTGCAACCCCTGGTCACACTGCAGCTGAACACAAAACATCCAATCCATTATATGAACCTAAGTCTTTTTTTTCCCTTTTATTTTAGATTGTCCTTGATTGTTGGTTTTAAAACTTTGGCAATTTGGCTTTGGTTAAAATACATAAAACTACTTATGGCCATTACAGGTGTAAAATTAAATGACTGGTTTTATGCTGTTCTGGTGTGAAGTAAAATGCATAACGTTCTGGGCTCATATCATTTTTGTGTACAAAGTTGAGCTGGATTTGCAGGAGAAGATTCTTTTGTACAACCGTCATCCTTTTGATTTTAACTGAGGCAGCTGAATTGTCTGCCATGATTAAAAATGAAAAAATCAATGGAATGCACAACAACTCTGTCTTTCATAATACTTGCTTTACATCTGCTTCTGTGCCGTTACCAATTTAAAAAAAAGATTTTAGGAGAACTTGAACGGATTGCTATGGCACAGTGAGGTCAATGAGGTGCTGACAGTCAACCAAGATCACCAACAAATGGCACTCTAAAGATTTCAAAACTGACATCAGGTTACCTTTTCTATGATTTGTAACTGTTGTCTTCCTAGCTCTTTGGCTATATTTCTGACCTAAGATTAAGGTAAAAACAGGTGTAGCCTGTAAACATTAGGTGTCAAAAGAATGGTCCTTAAAGCTGTTTGATACAGAGATAGATGCTGGAAGCTGCATGAGCCAGTCAAGGAACAGCATATACAACAGGTTGCATCCACTGATACAGTCATGAATCCACTAAAATCTGTTCACAAGGGTAATCTTGGAAATAAATATACATGTTTGCATCTGTCTTACTGACCTCCATGTTTGTAGAAAATCATCCAGAGTGATTCATTTATCTTGAAATTACCTCACAATTGTTTGGCAGAAAGGCGACATATTTTGTTTTGAGAGGAAAATGCTTCACCAATAATGATATTTATTATATTTTCAAACACCACTGAGCTCCAACATGTGACTTAGTCCTAGATCCAAAACACAGGCATCTCCTGTAAAGAATATAACAAGAATATGGCAGCAGCAACCCTGTCTGTCACCAGAATCAGAGCAACTGTTAAATAACTGATATTGTGTCTCAAGACCTCAAACTGCATTTATTAGTTGTGTCTTTAAAAGTACAGAATAGCATGAGAGCTGTGTGGTATTTCTGTGTCTAGGTGCAGTTTTCTGTTTAACAAAGTATATTTTGCATAGTTAAGGTATCCATAATCAAAATGATAAGCCCACTGTTTGCAGCAGTACAGGATTATAGTTCACTTTAGAATACTCTGTTCAAGAGTTCGCTGTAAGTAGTCCTGAGTTTCACATGATAATGCACTTATCTATTGAACTGACCCCAGGTCATAATTATCGGTATTTATTCAAGCAACGCCTTCTTGTCAGTATTTGCTGCTGTTTTCACTGAAACAGAATGTAATTTTGGCTGAAAAGGGTTAAAAATGAAACTGTTGGAAATCCAGCGAAGCAGAAACTTAATTATTTGTTGATGAATTGAGACTGATGAACACATGAGCCAAGTTGTGCAGTTCTGATGGCACTTACATTGGTTAAAAAGCATATAACCTTGCACAAAAGAACTGCCATGTACCTGTGTAATTTCTCAGCCACCAATAATGCAATTGAAAATCACAAGATGAGGTCTCAGACCATGTAGTAGTTGTAGATCAGGACTAGCTGGTAAACCTAGAAACAAAAGAGGCACTACACTTTCTTAACCCAAAATAAAAAAGGTATTGAAAAATACTGCTCCATAAATTAAACGGTCAATCATTAAATGTCTTTGTCCAGACTAGTAACAAAAATAGTGTCTAAAACATTGTGCTTATCTGTAGGCTGTACCTGGGAAAGGTACATTACCATCTGGGCTTTGTTTTCTAAAATATGGTTGCCCAGAAGCTCTGAGCAAGGACATCAACCTAGAAGGCAAAACATTTTCTTTGGGACTAAAGAGTACTCAGTTCCACAGCACATCAAGCAATAGACATGTTAAATCCTGACTGTCGATTTGCACCACCTACTTGCACCGTGTTTTAATTTGGGAAAATGGTTCAAGGGATTAAAACATAAGTAGGCAAAAATCAGAGAGAAGAGGTCCGATACTTCAATAAAATTTACTTATTCAATTATAACATATAAATACATATGAATGGGTTATAGAAATAAATATATATGCTTAAAGAGACAAACTTATACTTACAATAACATACATACATACAGTAACATACATCAAAAGACCCAGAGCCATCATCCTAGACCAGTAGACTGAGGGAGCCCGCATGTCAGTCTCGTCAGAGGATCAACCCATGTGCCTTTGATCAGATAAGACCGGGCGGTGTGCGCCTTTCCCCACGGTTGAGCGTCCAAAGAAACTGAGGGCAGAACCTTCCCTTATATACTAATTAGGTGTCCTTGCCCAAAAGCGGCCTACGTGGAAGCAGTGTATGCAGAAGTGATCAATTTCAGCCTACCCCCTCCTTCCACGGGACACGGCGCTATGCTTTTCTTATACTCGGCCTTGAGACTAGTGCCTGATACCAGAAGACACAGTAATATGCTTACATGTGAAAAAAGCCTCTCGAAGTGAAAAACAACTCCTTACATAGCCTTGGCTGTATCTTTAGAACATTCCCAGCTGTTTTTCCCAAAACATTAGTTTCTATAGCTGATTCTGCACTGAAGCGACCAACGCCCATCTGCTTTCTTGATTCCCCCTCCCTCTCTTTATTTCACCTTTGCTTTTTACAGAGAAAAATCCTTCCATTACATTCCGGCCTGAGTATATTGGTGTGCCATGACAAATGCTTCTCATGTATATTACTCCCATTGTTGGCCACAGTACCCAACCCATCACCCACTGGATTTGAGGCTTCAGACCATCAAATGGTGCTGCAGTTACATAGCTTACATTCACGTGCTTGCAGTTTGAACAGAATTTTTGACACATGCTCTCAAAAAAGACTGATTATCAAAAGAATTAAAACAGAAAATGCAGTTAACTCCCAATTGCCAACAAATATCCATTGCCCACAATGAGACTACTCCCTCACTCTTTTTAGACCCACTTTATGCTGTCCACACTCTGCCTTGTCTTGCCTTTTCCCAGCCTTCTCATCTCTTGTTCTTAAATCTGCCATTCTTTCTTGCCATGGTGGTTTTAAAAGTCATTGATATCGGCAGTGAGTGGCAAAGTTAGAACACTACATCCCCCAAAGAAACAAAACAGTAGTTCTGTGATGCTGTGAAGCTCCTGGGTACAAAGGGGAGGCAAACCCTAAACCAAAAGTAAAGTGTTTGTGCATTTGAAATATCTAAAAAGACAAATTCTGTTAATTGTTGTCATTTTTCCCTAATTTTCTTTTTTTAAAATATCTACAATTGCTTCTTTTATGCAAAATTTTAGATTATGGAGTTTCTAGGAATATATGTTCCCCTATACCCTTTTCCTGAGAGGTGTCTAAGGTTAAAACATGATTGCTTCAAGTTTATTTTAATTTTCAAAATTTAAGGTAGTTATATTCTGCAGTTGTGCTTGAAAGTTTGTGAACCCTTTAGAATTTTCTATATTTCTCCATAAATATGACCCAAAAAATCATCAGATTTTCACTCAAGTCCTAAAAGTATATAAAGAGAAACCAGTTAAACAAATGAGACAAAAATATTATACTTGGTCATTGATTTATTCAGGAAAATGATTGAATATTACATATTTGTGAGTGGCAAAAGTATGTGAACCTTTGCTTTCAGTATCTGGTGTGACCCCCCTTTGCAGCAATAACTGCAACTAAACGTTTCCGGTAACTTTTGATCATTCCTGCATACTAGCTTGGAGGAATTTAGCCCATTCCTCCGTACAGAACAGCTTGAACTCTGGGATGTTGCTCGCTTCAGGTCCTTCCACAACATTTCGATTGGATTAAGGTCAGGACTTTGACTTGGCCATTCCAAAACATTAACTTTATTCTTCTTTAACCATTCTTTGGTAGAACAACTTGTGTGCTTAGGGTTGTTGTCTTGCTGCATGTCCCACCTTCTCTTGAGATTCAGTTCATAGACAGATGTCCTCACATTTTCCTTTAGAATTCTCTGATATAATTCAGAATGCATTGTTCCATCAATGAAGGCAAGCCATCCTGGCCCAGATGCAGCAAAACAGGCCCAAACCATGATACTACCACCACCATGTTTCACAGATGGGATAAGGTTCTTATGCTGGAGTGCGGTGTTTTCCTTTTCCCAAACATAACGCTTTTCATTTAAACCAAAAAGTTCTATTTTGGTCTCATCTGTCCACAAAACATTCTTCCAATTGTTTTCTGGTTTCGTGATCTTTAGCAAACTGCAGACGAGCAGAAATGTTTTTTTTGAAGAGCAGTGGCTTTCTCCTTGCAACCCTGCCATGCACATCACTGTTGTTCAGTGTTCCCCCGATGGTGGACTTATGAACATGAACATTAGCCAATGTGAGAGAGGCCTTCAGTAGCTTAGAAGTTACCCTGGGGTCCTTTGTGACCTCGCCGACTATTACACGCCTTGCACTTGGAGTGATCTTTGTAGGTTGACCACTCCTGGGGAGGGTAACAATGGTCTTGAATTTCCTCCATTTGGACACAATCTGTCTGACTGTGGATTGTTGGAGTCCAAATTCTTTAGAGATGGTTTTGTAACCTTTTAAGCCTGATGAGCATCAATAACTCTTTTTCTGAGGTCCTCAGAAATCTCCTTTGTTCGTGCCATGATACACTTCCACAAACATGGGCTGTGAAGAGCAGACTTTGATAGATCCCTGTTCTTTAAATAACACAGGGTGCCCACTCACACATGATGGTCATTCCATTGATTGAAAACACCTGACTCTAATTTCACCTTCAAACTAATTGCTAATCCTAGAGGTTCACATACTTTTGCCACTCACAAATATGTAATATTCGATCATTTTCCTCAATAAATAAATGACCAAGTATAATATTTTTGTCTCATTTGTTTAACTGGTTTCTGTTTATCTACTATTAGGACTTGAATGAAAATCTGATGATGTTTTAGGTCATGTTTATGCAGAAATCTAGAAAATTCTAAAGGGTTCACAAACTTTCATCACCACTGTATACTAAATGAATACTAAGAATAATACTAGAAACTCAATCAATAGGTGGAATCAAATGAACTGGCAAATAATATTGAAAAGCAAGTGAAAAGGTAAAATGGCAGATGTCACAATTACACGTGTTTGATCGATATAGCCAGTGTTCAGCTTGTTGCAGCCCTCTTCTGCATCATTCTTGTACAGGAGGAAGTTATTTTTCTATAAAGTGTTGCTGTTGTTTTTCAGCAAGGGTAGATTTCAAATTTATGTTTTAAGTCTCTCTTGTTCATTTTTGATTGTTTTATTTATGTTAATATTACTTTTGTTAATTATTTGCATTATTCTTTGTTTTCCAATTGTTTCTATGTATGTATTTCTAAATTGCCCGGGATATGTTCCGCCTGTTTTGTGGTTGGCCCCTCAAGAGGCCATCTGCCAATGATCACTAAGGATTGCCCTCCACCCTATAAATTCAGAGGGTTGTCCGTAGTTTCTGGCAGTTCATTCAGAATATATCCTGGGAGTCTGATGTGTTCTGGTGTTTTTCTGTGCCTATGCTTTTTTAATTTCTCTGGATTTTTGACCTTTGTGCTCTGTTTTTTGACTTTGCCTTGGGTTTTTGTACTGGGACTGTGTTTGCCATGGATTGTGTTGTGTTTTTAGGCAACTCCATTTTGTCATTATGCTCTGCGCAGGTTCTCTGTGTGACAGCAATTTTGTGAAAAATGAAACCTTTTTATTTTTGTGAAGTTCCTGTGTTTTCCCATTTATCTAACTGGGCTTTGGCAGTATATCCCCCCCAACATTTTGGGACTTGCTTGTCTTGAGACTCCTAGTCATAATGGTTGGTTATGTACTCTCTGACATATTTTGTTGTGAATTGAAAATAAGGTGGGCTTTGTGTTGTACTCACATACAACTACCCTCTGAACATGAAAATCCTATTTGTCCTGGCAGCAGCCTTGTTTCACGGTCAAGTTATTTACGTATTGTAAATGGCATGCGGATGTCAAAGTCTTGTTTCTGCATATTTTTATTTGATTAATTATTAATATTAATGTAATTTAAATTCTGATACTTTTCTACAAAGTTTCATAACAATTAAGGTTTTTAAATAACATTGTATCTTAAGCTGTGACTAAGTGTATAGCAGGCAAACTCCTCTTAGCGTTTTAATAAATAGAATAATGTGAACCCGCTGATAGTTTCACACTGCAACAACCTCTTCCATGCCACACTACCTAAGTTTTGCTCAACAATATCAAAAATACAGGCAGAATAGGCAACTCAAAATGCAATGCAGGAAAATCTTTGCCATTGTATTAGTTGTGGCAGTTAGGAACGTCAACAGAGGAAATAAAATTACAAATGAACTCAAATAATAATAAAAAAGCATGTTTGATCAATGTAACATGCCTTTGGGCTTATTGCAGTTTGGTTAACTGCAATCTGTTGATTATGCATTCTCAGGAATATTTTTGGAAATAAAAAGCATTGTGGGCTTCATTTTATTGTAATTACACATTCCCAACGTTGAAACTCCAGAGCTTCCCCCACTGAATTTGCCCTGGTTCTGACCCTGCATTGCAGTCACGATAATTATATATTATACTTTTCACTGCCAGTTGTAGATGAAATGCGGATGTCATACAAGTCCAGCTTGCAGTGTAATTTTATCTTATTAATTGATATTAAACCTATTCAAATTCTGGTGTTTTTCTGCACTGTTTCAGTTTTTCTAGAAATATCCAGTAGCATATTGAATTCTGATTGAGTGTTAGTAGGCAAACTGTGTTGAAATTACACCTATCGGTATTTTACTATATAGATGTTAGGAGTGTCAGATTTTTTACGTGTATTGGAAAACCTGTCTGTTTTTATTGTTTTATTTCTTTATTACAGTTCTGTTGTGGCTATTTATAAATCCTAACTTCTCATTCTTTGGAGCTCACTGCTCAGACCTTGTGTACATAGCAAGTTTTATTTGCAAATGAGAGATTTCTTTTTTCTGTTAAAAATATCAATTTTAACTTAATTTTAATTATCATCTTGTATAAAATAATGGTACCACTGTTCAGAGTTGCATAAATGGTGATACTCTTCTCATTATCATATCACTGTAATCAGGCATGTAAGTGAACAAGAAAAATGATTTTGGTAAAAAAAAAAAAAAAACCTAGCAGAATTTGTACATTAGAATGCTGAACTTTTTGAATGGTATGTTTAATTAACGTATTAATATCAGCTGTGTAAGAATACTTTTTTAATTGTATGAGTACACTTCCTGTCATTTTTTCTTTGTGGACTTCCAGTGTCTAACGTTGACACGAGAGAGAAACAAACACCTTGCATTTTGAGTAGAAATTAATTGGTGCAGGGTGTTTTTGTTAAACCATCATTACAACCTTGGAAATCACACAGGGTTGTCTTATAGCACACTTAACAAAGGTTTAAAGTTTAACTTTGCTAGTCCCACAATATTTACTGTGTAATGTGTTATTGCCTATTGGGTGTGATGTAGCTAATTCAAATGGTGGTACAACTGTATTTTGCCTCAAGTTGCAGAATGGCATGTGCTGGCCTTGTTCCCCGTCACATTCTTATCAGTGTAATATCCTGTGCTTGATGTATGGGTTGTACAAGATTTGCTTTTTTCACTCAAATTACTGTGGCAGAGTGGTACTCCTTTAACAGAGCAAATAGTATGGACATTCTATAGGTAGTCACTGACTTTTGGTGCTTTACCTTGACTGAGAAAAAGCCTGAAACACACAATTTTAACAAGAAAAAAAAAAAAAAACGGTGGGGTTAAATTTCTGGCAAAGAATAAGGTGAACAGCGGCCCTAGCCTCAAAGACCCAATTGGTCGCACAAGTGCACATACATGCAGGGTTAATTGTGCTAGCTCACTAACCAGAAAAGGCCTACCAGCACTCAGCGTAAAGAAAATTTGTTTTTTGAGGTAAGGAATCGGATTGAGCATATGATGCGAAATGAAAAAGAAAAAACGATTAAGAAAGTTGAGTTTAGTAAAAATATTATTGAAGGAAAGCTTATTACTTATTTTGCACAAGTGTCCGATCTGGTGAAGTTATGCTCCATTAGTTCCACCAGCCCCAACTTTAAGATCATTGCTTATGATCTTAAAAATGTGTGTTGATTTGACTTACAGTAAACTTTTATAGTAAATCCTTGCACAGTACAGTAGTAGTTCAGTTGTACGTTATCAGTCGTCAAATAAAGCCTGTGTAATGGCAAACACTTACAATTTGTAAAACTGCATAAACATTCAATTGCCTGCAAAATCATGATTGGTGATCATGCAAGAGAAGTTGTATTCCATGTATTATGTTAGATTTTGCCGATACTTCCACAAGTAGATTACCATTCATCTCACAAAGACAGCAATTTCCAATAGTTTCAGCCTTTGCTATAACTATAAATAAATCTCAGGGCCAGAGTTTTGACCGTGTTGGAATATACCCATGGACCAAAAACGAGGGGGCTCACCCTCCTGATAAAGCTATAAAATGATTGGCAACACCTTTTTCATCAAGCCAGTTTAAATTTAAAAAAAAAAAGCTACACATATACTGTAAATAGCTGCATGAACTGTCATTTTCTATTTTTCCGTTTGTTATAGTTGAGGCACTCTATGTTAGCGCACAATTAATGTATCTTTAGAAAATGGCAAGTGAGATAATTACATTATAAGGTTAAGAAACACATTTAAATATTGAAGATGATGCAAAATAACAAATGCTTGGTATAAAAAAAAACAAGAAAACGTATGTCTCTTGGTGCACGCTAAGCATACTAATTACCATCTTTACATATTGATAAGAATACATTTTCATATAATGAAATTAGATACATATGTATGCCAAGTGAGAAAACAATAATAATAAACTACTGGTACATTGTTTTTTTCATCACAATTAAATCTACAGAAACATTCAAAATAATCAAAATGAAAGAATGTTTAACAAGGTGGTATTTTAAAAGAAATAATTATTATAGTTTTTTTGATGAACATTTCACCCACCATTACCTCTCTGTGAGAGATCTAGTTTGGCAATGGATTTCATTTACATTTTTCATACATGCCTCAAAAAAATGCATTCTGAAAGTAAGGTGTTCAGATTCCTGGTTTAGGTCTTGAATTAAAATGTGTTTGATATGTCAAAATGAAGTAATGTTAAAGTGCAGAGTGAATGTATTTTGACCAGCTCTAATGCTGCTGCTGTTTACTGTGTTGAGAATGTAATATGACAGTGAACTATTGGGTAAATGTGAAACACAGCAAATGTTGCAAAGGAAGAAATAACTGCTTATGAAACATAGTGTTAAAAGACTGTGACGCATCAGTAAAATACATAAGCCTTAATAAAATAGACCTAAGACACGAGGATAGCATAAAGTCAAATAGAACTCTAATATCTGATCAATCAAATGAATGTGCTTTACCAAATGTGTTTGTATGCCCCACTATGTATTAGTACTAATCACAAGCTTTGCAAATACAGGTTGTTTGACCAGCTTGATATGACAGGCACACTGCTTTGAACTACCTCTGTTGGTAAGAACTGTTGCTGTGGTGTTACAATAAATTCTAATTATTTTTAATTATTCAAGTAACATTTAAAATGTTAATACAAATCATTTGGGCAATACAATAGAAGTAGATGAAAACTATTCATCAAGAAATGGTTTTTTTTTTAAATAACATCTCTAATGGCATGCATCACCCTAGTAGACCATATACCACTGCTTTCTTCTACAGACTTTCACATTTAAAATGATTGTTCAGAATGATTGATAATTACAATGTAAGTGTCCATTCCTCAGCATTTTTTCACTGCCTACATGTTTTATCTTGGTAGAGTAATATATATATATATATATATATATATATATATATATATATATATATATATATATATATATATATATATATATATATATATATATTGCTCTACTTTCCCCTATTGTATTATTAATATATAGCCTTAGAATGCCTAATCTCGCAGACTTACCACTGTATATAACTTATCCCCACCTTCCCTTCTATATCTATAAACTCAGGCAATTAGATGTAGTAAAAAGACAAGCAGGAGTTAAGGTACACATAAAATAATGTATTACTGATAATATTCATAAATAATAACAATGCAAAGTACATTTGAATATTGGCAACCATACAACCTGATAAAATGGTGATGTGTAACTCAGGTGGCACACAAACTTGTAGTTACTTAAAATGTCTCTAGTTAAGGCATCATTGGTGCTCAGCTTTCTTCAGAACAGGCCTCAAGCCAGTCTCAATATGGCTGAAGCTGTGCTGTTCATTGTGCTGTTCTTGTCAGTTCATGGTGTGATGGTCTTCATTAGTTGTTAACAAGAGAAAGATACTTCTACATCATCACAGGTTAGCAAGAGATGCTTCTTTTCAGATGTTAGTAAGAGAGAGATACTTCTACATCATCACAGGTTAGCAAGAGGGAGAGAATGTACTTGAGCAAGCAAATTTATAGGTTTTCTGTCCAACCCCTACAGCCAATAGGACATCATGGTACTTAAAGGCCTCTGAGATAAGCCAATTCCAAACAGCCACACCTCAGACGAATGGGGAATATAGAACATCTTAACACCTGCCCCCAAACCATATGTTAAACATCCTGGCTTCCTTGAAGGGGGGTTGAAAGACTTTAGCAGAAAAATACTCGCCAAACTGGTTTAAGACACATCCCCCAAATCCTGTCGTAAAATTACAAAAAGACTTTGTCGTAAACAGGGGGGCAAACATGAATGCCTCTCACCAAAGTTACACTAAATTACATTGCTTTGCCTAAATTATAAATAAAGACATACAAAACATTTATCAAGTTATATGCAAAATCTTACATCACAACACTACATATCCCATTCTTTTTAATGTAAGGATAATCTGCTATATTTCCTGCTTCTGTGGTCAGATTAGGAAAGTTTACATCAGTAATATTTCAAGTTGCTCCAGCCACATACACTTAAAGCATTTTAAGTTAGACTATTTATGTAAAAGCCCATACTTTTTTTTTTTAATACAAAGAAAATCCTTAATCCTTTACTGTTTTAAATTAAAGTAAAATACTACATGCCCTGCACAACCTCTCTTAACAGCACAGGCCAGTAGAAGTTGTAATTCTACATTATTCTGGATCCTAAAGGTAGTGATGATTATGCTGTTAGTAGTGGGAAATGAAGAGTAGCATGATCCATGGAGAGGTTGGTGGAGGAGTAGAGGGAAGTTAAATCTGTAGTGGATTCAGAAAGTATTCAGACACTTTCAGTTTCTACACACTTTATTGTGTTGTAAATTTAAATTTAAATGGATAAATGTGCCTTTTTTGCCAATCAATCTCCACTCAGTAACCCATAAGCGAAAACATGTTTTCAGTATGGTTTGCAAATTTATTAGATATCAAAAAATTGTATCTCTCAGTCTTTTTGGGGAAGTCTCTATAAGCTGTGCACACCTAGATTTGAGCAGTTTATCCCAATCTTCCTGGCAGATCCTCTCATATTCCATTAAAACTTAATGGCAGGCATAAGTAAACTGCCATCTCCAAGTCTCTCTGCAGATGTTCTATGGAGTTTACATCTGTGCTTTGACTGAGCCACTCAAGGACAATCAGAGATTTGCCCCAAAGCCGCTCCAGGATTGTGTTGGCTGTATACTTCAGGTCATTGTCATGCTGGAAGGTCGTATGCAGTGTGGAGCAGATTTTCTTCGAGGACCTCTGTTATTTGCCTGCACTCATTCTTCCCTCAATTCTGACCAATCTTCCAGTCCCTGCCACTATGAAATGCCACCACAGCATGATGCTGCTGCCACTATGCTTAACTGTAGGGGGTGGTATAAGGCAGGACATGAGAAGTGCCTGGTCCTCACCTGAAATAGTGCTAACAGTTAAATTTTTGCCTTAGCAAACAATGCTGCTTTTTTCTTATGCTCACCAAGTCCTTTAAATATCATCTGGCAACCTTTAAGCAGGGTGGCACGGTGGTACTGTGGCAACACTGCTGTCTCAGTTATGAGGCAGGGGTTCCGAACCCAGGTCCACCCTGCATTGAGTTTGCATGTTCTCCCTGTGTCTATGTGGGTGTTCCCTGGCTACTTCGGTTTCCTTCCACAGTCCAGAGTCATGCAGGTTAGGTGGATTGGTGATACTTAATTGGCCCTAGTGTGTGTTGGGCGTGTTTGTGTTTGAACTAGCATCCTGTGCAGGATTTGTTCTCTGTGCTAGATGGGATAGGCTCCAGCCACCCCCACAACCCTGTTCAGGAGTAAGCAGGTTAGGAAACGACTGGCTGGATCTTCAAGCAGTGTGTCCTATGCCTTTTACTCAAGAATGGCTTCTTCCTGATGAATGACAGTTTCTCCCATCTTATTAGAGAACATCTGAAGCAGTTTTAGAGTGACCATTGGAAAGCCCTTCTTGCCCTTCACTAAAGGTCTTGGAGGTTCCAATCTTCTTTTTCAAAAAAAAAAATTGAGAACCACTCTAGTGGGGTCTGTGACGATGCATGTTTTTAAATGAATAAATAAATGGTGGTACCATGGTGGAGCGGCTTTGTGGTTTTACTAGGTAATTGACCAGCCAAGCACTCACATGCGAATGTGGACAGTGGCCATTTGCCTCATTTGCACTCTGGAGTCCATCATTGCAGCACCAGTGCCCACCGATTGGTATTTGAAAGGGGTCTGTGTAAAGAACAAGAACGTGAGTAAGCAGGGTGAGAGAAAAATGACAGAGATTAAGACAGAGACTGAAAGTAAAAGTATGGAAGCAAAGGCAGATGTGTAATATAGCTAGTTGATTGATGATGGCCCCTAAAGTAGCATGTGGCAATCGATTGAGTGGTTTAGGTCATTTATGCTGAACACAGAACAGAGAAGGAGCAACAAATATGGCAGTAGGAGCAGGGCTTGCAGGGTTTCAAAGAAGCTGAGGGTAGGTGAGGGGGCTATGTGAGCCAGGTTTATGAATGTTGACTGTGCGTATCAGTCGACATCTCCTCATGCTGAGGAGGCCAGTAACAGTAAGAAGGGGAGACATCATTTTAAGATGGAGGCACCATGGCAGAAAACGTTTATTTTGACGTTGGAAATGTATTGTTATAGCAAAAAAGTTCACATTAAACATTGTGAATGGGTAAATATGTGTGGAAATTTTTTGTCATGCAGAAAATTATGATGACTTTCAAGGGGACTGAATGCTTTACATGCCACTGTATACAAATGAGAGATTTTAATTGTTGATTTTTAATAAATTTGCAAACCTGTCTAAAACATGTTTTCTCTTCATCATTATGGAATATTGATTGATTGGTAAATTGGCAAATGTTTCCATTTACAATGAAATCTACGAGGCACTAAAGTGCATAGAAAGTAAAGGGGTCTGAATCTTTCCTGAATTCGCTGTATGAAGTTTTAGCTACCTTTAACCATTACGTTTGGTAACTGTGATCAAGGTGAAGTGCCTCCAGATTCTACTGGGTAGAAACACTTCTGTGAAGCTACTGGTCTTAACGTAATGCTTGGAGCAGTTACAAGCCACCTCCTTTCAGAAGCAGATGAAATTTTCTCTGAGTAGAAAATGATATAACAATTGTTTTGAAGAGAAGAAAGGTAAAATGGAGACTTGCCTTGGAAGCCCAGTACAGATAAGAAATGAGCCCTTGAATCTGGTAGGTTAATTGTTTTTTTGTAAATCCTGTTCAGAGAAGCTTGACTTATATTGACTTGTACCAAATTGTTTTGAATAAATCCTGTTAGTTCATAACATGCGTTCTAGTAATGGCAAGGTGAACTGACATTCAGAGATATCTCAGAATTAATTTTAACTTATCTTGAAAAGCATTCTCAGATATCTTAAAATTAATTGCATATACAGTATGTGTATATATAATATGATTGTCTATCTGTTTCGAAATACCTTAAATCTCGAAATGTATAGGAAGTTGTTTTAAGATATCTGGAAATGCATTTCCGGTTTCTCAAAATCATGTGGTTATAATTTCAACGTCTCAAACTGTAATAACAAACACATGCACATTTTAAAATGTCATTTGCTAATATTTTGTTCCTGTTTAGAAGTTGTTTATCCCCAGCCTACTATTTTCAATTCTAGTGTCTGGCATCCTCTTTTTCACCTCACATATTCCTCCTCCTGGTTGTCTCATCTTTCTCTGTCTCTCTCTCTTACTGCTATATAGCTGTGAATCTTCTTGTTAGGTATGATCGTGGCCAAATTGGGAATGACCTGTTGCTGCACTATAACTAATTTCTTTTCTTTTGGCCACTAGAAATTTTCATTCTATGACCTACCTTTAAACATTCCACCCAAAGAGCTGTTGAGTTATCTTGCGTTAGTGTAAATATGTGTGTTTGCAAAGAGTCAAACACACAGCTGGGTTTCTGGAAACTAGTAACAGGATATGTTTTATTTACTGGCTTGGTCATTTTACCTACTATTCAAAACTCTGTTCAGCTTAATCTTGGGTTAGTGCCCAGTACTTTGAATGTGCAGGTACTGTCCTGTGCTGTCTCTTTTCTTTCTCGCATGAAGAAGTAGGCTTCATTCTTTTTTTTATACACATATATATCATATCTGTTTATATTTTTCATTTACAGTATGTTCTTAATAAAAATTAATATCTTAATATTTTTTCAATGGGAATGCCCTCAATTTCAAATTTCTGAAACTTGAGAGGCCTTGAAGTACAGTACATTTTGGTTTCAAGACATTTGACATGCAATTGAAGATACCTTTAAAAAGAAAGGAAATTATTTCAAGATATTTGAATATCACATTAAGATATTTAAATACATTTAAATAATCTCACAAATCCTCTTCAATTTATCTCAAAGGTTCCTTTTTGCCTTTTGAGATGTCTTAAAAAGACAAAAAGTCTCTAAATGAACTTCTTATATCTGAAAAGCTGAACTTCATTTTAGGATATCAGAGTTTATTTTCTGATACCACAAACTTTTAATTCAGCCTGCATAATGTAGCATTCAGATTGATGTTTCAATAAGTTGTTGGATTTTTGTTATGATACTTGATTATTGAAAATTGACGTTTGAACCCACATTTTTGCTCCACCCTAGTGGAGAAAGTTTAAAGTTCCCAGCATCATAAAAAGAATGGCCATTGTTTAAATATGAAGAAGTGAACTTTAAAATGAGTGAATGGATGGACAAATTTCTTCACTTTCATTATGCTCAATATACTATGAATATGAAGAGGTTTAATATTACCATCCTCTTTTAATAAATTCATAGCATGTACTGTATACTTTGTCGTCCTTATGGTCAATCCAATGTGAAACATGTTTAAATTTTAAAGATGGAAATTATCTATTTACTTTATCGATTCTCTGAAGTCACGGGAAGCTTAAGACTATGCTAATTTAATGTGGCAGAAGGCAGGAGCCGATCTTCAATTTACTGTAAGTCCATCAAAGGTCTAAATAATAAATTTAAGGCAGATTTATCATTGGCAGTTGACCTAACTTGCTTATTGCTGCGTTAAATGCGGAAGTTGGAGTACCCAGATGCAATCCACAGAGACAGTGACTGGGCAGATGTTTGACTGCAGATTGGCTTGAACAATGAGGCTGTAGTGATAACTTTTGCATTCCTATATAAAAAAGATACTAAGATAATAACTTTAGTTTTGAGTTCACAGAGTTTGCTGTATGACCTGCCTAGTTGTCATTTCCATTTTCCAAAGATGAATTTAATCTTTTAATTGGTTGTTATTTAGTTGCCCGCAACACATCCTCTCTGCTTCTTTTGTCTGTTTCGACAGTTGAGATTGCTCTGTAATCAAGAGCATCTTACCTGTATTTTGTTTTTGCACCTACCAGAGATTTGCATGCATTCTGTTATACAGCTGATAGTATGACCCACAATGACTTACCCTGTCTTTGAAAATACTACATTATGATGTAGCAAAGTTTAGTAGTTGATTTGTTTGAGGTAGCTTTACATAGTGACATGTCAAAATGTTAAGTAATGATTATTGTAGTACTGATTATAAGAGATGGTGACATAGAAGAAGCTCAAATAACTTCCAAATTATTCTTACAAAGCATAAAAAGACATTTTAAAGTGTTCTTGAGATTGAATAAGGCAGAGTGGAGCTAAAAGACATTTCTGTTTTTGAAAATATCTGTGATGCTATCTCATTGTGTTGCTGTCAGAGTGTCACACCAGTGTACTAATTAAATTATTGAACTTCTTACAGGGGAAAATCAAACATAGAAAGCTGAAAGAGTGCATACTAAACCAGGGAAAGACACAAATCCATGGCATCTGGTCCACTGCAGTTGCAATATCCAGGAGGCCATTCAATATTCTTACTTTCTTTGGTATAAAGAATGGATAACTGCTGGGGAAACAGTGATTTCTCCGTGTCCATTGGGAGAATACTGTTAGGGATTCAGTATGTACAAAAGACTTATGATTGACATATCAGTGGCTTTTGACTGGAACCTTGATACATGTTCCTGGAATGGATGAATATGTGAGAGTGTACTAACAGGATTACTTCACTCACAAGTTTAATATATGGATATTTTTCACTTTAGTTGGTAGCAGACACACCTAGGAAAAAGGTGTTGGTGCTGTGCCCACTCCAAATTGGATGTATTTTGAGAGGACTCATTGGTGTCTGTGCCACTTATACTATGGAAGATCATCTTTATAAGAGTATATGGTGCTTTTCTTTCCAGAGGTGTTACTGTTGTGGCCAAATAGACCTGTCCTTAAACTAAAATGGTAAAACTAGTTATTTGTTTGAGTGATTGAGATTAATAAGGAATACTGGAGTGCATATAGACAAAGCAGGGGTCAGAACAGAAGAATTTTACATGGTTTGTGCTACATTAGTCTAAAGAGTTAAACAAAACTCTTGTTTCCAAAATTACTAAGAGTAAAACAAAACTCTAGTTGCTAGACTTACCAAATTTGACAAACAAAGTTTTGAAAAGAAAAATTGATCAAAAATTGCATTTTGTTCAACTCAATAAGTAAAGCATGCCTTGAGTAATATAGACATGATGATATCAAAAGCAAGGGCTTAGTTAGCTGCTTAACTAACAAACTATGAATTGTTAAGACAAGATGATGTATAATGCCATATGCTGCATTAACCGAAACAAAATATGTTTCTTTATGAATATTATGTAAAAATACCATTAAACTTATGCAGATGTTACCAAGTTCTGGAAACTAACATTAATTTTGTTCTGAAGGTGTGAATACTTTTTAAATGTGTCTCAATTGTATAGCTTTCATCTGTACACTGTGTGCACAATTATTAGGCAAGTGAGTATTTTGACCATATCATCATTTTTATGCGTATATTCCAACTCCAAGCTGTATTAACTTGAATGCTTATTGGATTTAAGCACGTCAGGTGATGTGTATTTGTGTAATGAGGGAGGGTGTGGCCTAAGGAGATCAACACCCTATATCAAGGTGTGCAGAATTATTAGGCAGCTAGTTTTCCTCAGGCAAAATGGGCCAAAAAAGAGATTTAACTGACTCTGAAAAGTCAAAAATTGTAAAAAGTCTTTCAGAGGGATGCAGCACTTTTGGAATTGCTAAGATATTGGTGTGTGATCACAGAACCATCAAACATTTTGTTGCAAATAGTCAACAGGGTCGCAAGAAACGTGTTGAGAACAAAAGACGCAAATTAGCTGCCAAAGATTTGAGAAGAATCAAACGTGAAGCTACCAGGAACCCATTATCCTCCAGTACTTTCATATTCCAGAGCTGCAACCTACCTGGAGTGCCCAGAAGTACAAGGTGTTCAGTGCTCAAAGACATGGCCAAGGTAAGGAGGGCTGAAACCCAACCACCACTGAACAAGAAACATAAGTTGAAACGTCAAAACTGGGCCAAGAAATATCTGAAGACAGATTTTTTTCAAAGGTTTTATGGACCGATGAGATGAGAGTGACTCTTGATGGACCAGATGGATGGACCTGTGGATCAGTAATGGGCACAGAGCTCCACTCCAACGTGGAGGTGGGGTACTGGTATGAGCTGGTATTTTTAAAGATGAGCTAGTTGGACCTTTTGCATTGAAGATGAACTCAAAATCAACTCCCAAACCTACTGCCAGTTTTTCAAGACACTTTCTTCAAACAGTGATACAGGAAAAAGACCATGATTTTTATGCAGGCCAATGCTCCATCACTTGCATCGAAGTTCTCCACTGCGTGGCCAGCCAGTAAAGGCCTTAAAGATGAAGGAATAATGACATGGCCCCCCTTCCTCATCTGACCTAAACCCTATCGAGAACTTGTGGGCACTTCTTAAGCGCTAGATTTACGGGGGAGAAAAACAATACACCTCTCTGAAGAGTGTCTGGGAGGCTGTAGTCACTGCTCCACAAAAAGCTGATCGTCAACAGATCAAGAAACTGACAGACTCCATGAATGGAAAGGCTTATGACTGTTATTGGAAAGAAGGGTGGCTATATTGGTCATTGATTGATTGATTTATTTTTTTTGAAATGTCAGAGATGTTTATTTGTAAATTTTGAGGTGTTTGTTTATTATTCTCACTATAACAGATGAAAATAAACAAGTGAGATGGGAAAATTTTCATTTTTCCTTTAGTTGCATAATAAATCTGCACACTAATTGTTGCCTAATAATTGTGCGCACATATGTATTCCCCTGATGATGTTCACACTCACATTTCCGTTGTGAAACATTCAGGTTTCAGGTTTATTAACATTTTGGATTGACTGATAGCACTGTGTTTGTTCCATATTAAAATTAATCCTCAAAAATACAACTTGCCTAATAATTCTGCACTCCCTGTATTTGTAGACTCCGAGTGTTGTACGTTTTCTGGTACAAAACTAACTACAAATACATAAAAAACTGTTATGATTGTAAGCATCCTCCCCTTGCCTGAAACATACTTTCTAAATGAATCATAATCTGTCAGCCTTCATTTTTATTACATGAAAATTTTTTTGCCATGATGGGGGAAGTTTCTCTATCACCAGCTGTTGAATCCTTCGCTTTAGCCAATGCCCAACAGTCAGTATGCTTTTGTTTTGCTTGCTGTCACTACCCCTTTGTAGC
The DNA here is from genome assembly GCF_016835505.1 of Polypterus senegalus. Taxonomy (NCBI): domain Eukaryota; kingdom Metazoa; phylum Chordata; class Cladistia; order Polypteriformes; family Polypteridae; genus Polypterus; species Polypterus senegalus. Next base: position 75,258,931 of record NC_053163.1, on the reverse strand, counting down.
CATTGTCAAACTATATCTCTTCCATGGAGCTTTCCTGCTTAATAACATGTATGTAGACATCCTTCAACTAAAGCTAACGAGAATGAGCTGCCTTTTTGGGGTCCCTTGTAAAAGTTGTTTTCCTTATAGATCAGATCTTGTCAGGCTGTCTCATTATTCTCTGGAAAAAACCCTTGCAGTTGTACTTGACTGTCCCTACATCTTTCTGTCAGATACCGAGGTCCTTTGTTAGACCTTTATCACCTCTTGTCTGGAGTATTGCCATTTTCTGTCTAACATTCTTCCTTCAATATTTATCACCATACTAGAATAATTGTAAAATGTAGCAGAACTAGACTAGGCACAGTGATCACAATACACCTTTGTTGCTTTAACACCAGCTCTGAATCATATATAAGATCCTGCTTGTAACTTGAAAGTTGCCAACATTAGCAATCCAACAATTCCCTTTTAATTTTACTTAGACTACGAAGATCTTTTTCTCAGGTTATACTGCTGATGCTTGCAAAGTGACAGTTTAGACTTGTGGACGTTTTTCCTGGGTGTTCATGTGAATCTCTATCAATAGTAACATTTAAATCAAGGCTGTGAACCAGCTGTTGTTCTAGCATTACCATGCTGATACATGCTTCTCTTGTTTCAGATGATGTCTGTTTTTTCATAGAGTTTTGTTCCTTGTTCTTCATTTTATGTGTTTCTGGGACTTATTCAAGTATTGGACAACACTTCATTCTTGTCTAAACAAATTCTAGTTCTAATTGTACAGTATTCCCATCAGGACTTTCTCAGGTTGATACTGCACTGTAACTTTATTTGCAGTGTGTGCATATTATTAATGACACTTTTTAACTAAAGTTTGTAGTATTGTCAATTTACAGGCCAAGGGAGAAAATGTGGTATGGCCACCCCGGCACCTATTGGCCCTTCCTTTTACACTGGTGTCCCTAAGTATTCCTTACATGATATAGGCTGCATACTACCCTCTAGTGGTACATGGATGCCCACTACCCATCCATCCATCAACTAATCTCTGCTTTTATCAATCATGTGACTTTTTGATGCCTACTCACCCCTTGAAAAGCCAATACTAGCTTGTCCACTTGTCATTAAGTAAGTAAATGAATTGGACACAACCTTCTTGTAAATTACGGTGAAAAACATTTTACAGCTTTGCACGTATCTTCCTGTGCTGAGGTGATCAAGGGCATGTCATTTTGTATTGTGGTAGTTGCCAATCTCACACTTCTACACTTCTGAAAGAGAACTAATATGTAGAGCTGAGTTTTTAAAATAAAAAATGCACTAATTGCATTGCTCACTTTGACCTTTTCCATTTTGCTTTCTAATGTGTATTGTCATATGTGCGTGAAAGTTTCAGGTTTCTTGCACACTTTTGTTTTAGTAGTGTTATATCTCAAGTCATTTTGTAATTCTGACAGTCAAATTAGAATATATTTATTTCTTGTAGAACTACAGTGGGAAGGAAAAGAGCCCTCAAGTATGAAGCAATTTTAGACTCTGATAGCTGGGAAACTTTTAAGTGGTTAAAAATAGCTATCTGTTGGTCTGTATCATAGGCGACAAATGTAGACTGATAGAACAGTGTTTTGGCCATGCAATAAATTAACATGGGCGTGCTAAAAACAAATTACAAGGATGGAATTACAGAATAAGCGCACTATGATGAATATAACATGTGCAGCTTTTTTCTTTCTTTTGGCAGAAGTGTGTTAGGTAATACTGCCAAATGCCAGATTATATTTTATTTTGTAATATCCGATTACTGAGCTGCTCCGTTTCTTTACTGCCTTTCATTTACCCAATTAGAACTCTATAAAGAGTTTAGCTGTATTTGTATAGTGTGTCTGTTCTCTTTTCTTTTGTGCTTTAAATTGAGAGATAAATTGTACGTCCGGATTTTTGTTCACATCACTTGGCATTTTTTTTTCTCTTCTACACCTCATTCAGCTGCTGTAGCCTTATGTAGTAAAATCTTTGCTGGGGAAGTCATTGTCATTCTGCAAGCTGCTCAGTTGATGTTTATTGAAATTTACCTTTTTGTTGACGTTCAATACAATAGAACATTGTTAAAGTATTTACTATTCATGACACATAAGTATCATTAATTTTAAATTGCTTGACTAAGGTCACATGGTTTAAAAGATGTCCACTTTTAATTGGTCTTAACATATGCAGTCTGGTTAGTTACATTACAGAGGTACAGCCATGCTAGGTTAGTGACATCTTTAAGTCTATAATACTGTATATTAAGGTATTTGTTTCTTGGATTAGTTCCCAGAAAAGGGGCCAGTTTGAAAGCACTGTGTTTTAGTCCACCATTTGTGTATTTTGGAGCATAGACTGCAAGCATAATGGATACAACATTGCAGCTGAAAAGTCTAACTTGTCAACCCGCCAATGCCATTTCTGAGCATTCTAGAGCAGCAGGCAGATTCACTAGCAGGTTGTTGAGTAACCTTGGTGTCAGCAGTTCACTCTCATAGTTTAAAATTGCAGGCACATACCACAGATGCAGTTAACGACCCCAGGTACTGCAATCAGCCTTGATGATGAGGTTTTGTAATATGGAGATATTAGTATTCGTTGTGTTGGCTCTAAACAATGAATTATTTATGCCTTGCTTGAAGCAAATTCTCTGCTCAGTTAGTGCTGTAGGATATACTTAGGCTCAATGAAAGAACAAAAAAAAAAAACATAAAAATCTTTGGACATGTGCAGATATGCCATATCTACCTGTATTTAGATGCAACAAACCACATTTCTTTATTCAATTAGTCAACATGCAAATGAATAGTTGTGCTGTCACAGCACATGCTTCCTCATTATTCTCTCTTTCTCTCTTGCATTCTGTCTTTTTATACTGCGCAGAAGGCCTGGTAGGAGCTGCACTTGCAAGGGGCTTTCTACAGTTCGGGATAGGAGGTGGGCTATACAGTGGCCTGGTGGCAGGTGCACTGGCATTGACAGCATTGCCAGTGACACAAGACCACTCTCAATAGGGATCATTTTGCATATAAAATAATGGACGGTGCCCAGTGTTAATCACTACTGGCACATAAATATAAATGGATTACTGTGTGGGAACCACAAAGAGCTCACATGAACACACAATGTTTTGATACCTGTTTACCTGCTTTAAATAGCTTTGTCTGCATATATGTTACTGCCACAGACTGAGCAGTCAGAGCTTACAGCAGCATACAATATATAGATGATCTTATTAGTACATTGCAAATAATGAACTTGCTAAATTAATTTATCACAGTCTACACATAATCTTCTGTTTTCTGTGTATTATACTAATTTATGCTGAAGTCTTTACTAGACTTTGCCTCACATCTTCACTTCAGGAAGACTTTCACTAAACAGATGGTCACACCATATATTAAAATATTTTTCTTTCAGAACATACTGGTGTATGATGTTGTAGTGGGTAGTACAGCTTCCTCCCAGATTCCTAAATTGGTCATTGGCTATGTGGATTTGGCAAGACTGCATGGGATTTTCTCCACGTACTTTGGTTTTCTTCCCACATCCTCAAAGATGTTCATATTTGGTTAGTTGGCTGAGCAGTCGACTAGTGCATCATTCAGGGTTTGTTCCTGTTTAGTGTCTAGTGGAATATATATATATTGTGGAGCCAACCCGGACACAGACAGGCGGACATGTTTTTTTCAAACCACCACACGTTTTTTATTCACAATTATTTACAATAATGTATCACTCAGACACTAAATAAAGTCAGTGCACAAACCCCAACACAGTCCTGGCCACTCAATGCCTTTCTTTGGGCCACCTCCACTCTCCTCTCTTACTTTGTCCTTCTTCCACCCGACTCCAGCACTGAATGAAGGGAGACGGCCCCTTTTATATCCTCCCGGATGAGCTCCATGTGATTCCCGACACTACTTCGTTGGCCACGCCCCAGCATGGCGGAAGTGCCGGCTGTTCTCCCGGCAGCTCTCCGGACGCCCTTTTAATTTTTCCCCCCAGCAATTCCTAGTGTGGTGCAAGTGCTGAGGTAACAGGTCCCCAAGGCATTGGGGCGCCTCCTGGCAGTGACCACGGGCCCCTACAGGGTGGGGCTTCCATGCCCTCAACCCGTGGCCCACAGAGCAACCAGGAAGGCGGCCCCCACGTGATCCAGGGTGGGCGCAGACCCACATCCGGTCCCTCACGCCATTCCGGCCGGGTCATTGCCCCTGGCATCCCTGACAATATATATATATATATATATATATATATATATATATATATATATATATATATATATATATATATATATATATATATATATATATATATATATATACACAGTGCATCCGGAAAGTATTCACAGCGCATCACTTTTTCCACATTTTGTTATGTTACAGCCTTATTCCAAAATGGATTAAATTCATTTTTTTCCTCAGAATTCTACACACAACACCCCATAATGACAACACAAAAAAAGTTTACTTGAGGTTTTTGCAAATTTTTTAAAAATAAAAAAAACTGAGAAATCCAATGGACACAAGTATTCTCAGCCTTTGCTCAATACTTTGTCGATGCACCTTTGGCAGCAATTACAGTCTCATGTCTTTTTGAATATGATGCCACAAGTTTGGCACACCTATCCTTGGCCAGTTTTGCCCATTCCTCTTTGCAGCACCTCTCAAGCTCCATCAGGTTGGATGGGAGGCGTCAATGCACAGCCATTTTAAGATCTCTCCAGAGATGTTCAGTCGGATTCAAGTCTGGGCTCTGGCTGGGCTACTCAAGGACATTCACAGAGTTGTCCTGAAGCCACTCCTTTGATATCTTGGCTGTGTGCGTAGTGTCGTTGTCCTGCTGAAAGATGAACCGTCACTCCAGTCTGAGGCCAAGA